>NW_008824746.1:193282-198321 GCF_000699105.1 Pygoscelis adeliae | reverse complement strand
AGCGTATCTGATAATTTACTTCACTGGAGTCCCAGTATTTCTTGCATGAAGGAAAGTGGCATCAGTATTTAGGTGTGCTGCATTAGAAGCAGAACAGGGTCTGCTTTAAAAGTAAGGCCTTAATTCACTGTGGTCTCTTTATGGACTATAATCCAGTAGAAGTCAATAATATTTTGCAGTGAAAACAATACCATCAAAAGTAATGTTTGAATCTTTTTTTATAGTATTGCACAGTTTTGATTGTCTTTTTTAAGACGTCACAGAGGACTTAAAGGACCATGACAGATAAATGCAGTCTTTAAAGCTACTCATGCATTCTTAATGGGCAGCCTGTTAATTTGAGGTCTAGGTCATGAATTTGAATGCCATCCACTAAACACCTCTTTGTCAACAAAAGCTAGTTTTCCCTTCGGGTAAAATGTAACTCATTAATTGTAATTAAATTAAACATATGCGACAACTAGAAAACCCAGGGTGCATTCTGTGAGGAACATCGGTCTAGCAGTTCATGGCTGAGTTCTGGGATGTTCAGGGGTTTTGCAAGTGAGAAGAAAATATAAGTCCATAGTTTTCATAACAGGTTGAATAAAGAGGGCAAGTAGTAAATATCTTGCCCATTTGATAATTTTTTAATTAATTTTCCATTGGATACTAAATCTAACAAAAATTTTAACATTAAAAGTCAGTTGGGTTTTTTTGCAAGTTTAAGCCAGTAGTCATGATATTAAAGATATTTTGCATCCTGTATATCAACCCTAAGAAGATATAACCAATTTTAAGCCTATATTTATGTTTATCGTAGCAATTAAACTGTGTTAACAGCAGAGGCCTTTTTATTTGGAAGCTCTGTATAATCCATCCTCAGGTCCTAAGTTAAATCACTTTGGTTGTCAAAGATGAGTCCCTAATGGGCAATGGTCCACATCACAAAGCCGTCATGTAATTGCCACTATTTGGCATATTTGGCAGTTCCTATTAGGAGAGGCCTGGGACTGAGCTAGTACACTGAAGCATTACATCATTGCACATTGGAGACAACAAAACAGGAATTGGGATGAAAAAGATATACTTTTTTTTCAGTGAAAATGTGCAAGCACTTTTTTATTCAGGAGATTTGCAGGCTTTTGCCACTTTTCTGCATGTTGAAGATTTCTTTTTTGATCTAATCTGAAGTATTTGGCTTTCAGGTTTTTTAACATTTTCATTTTTACAAAAACTACTTTTTTTTCTTTCCAATTAATTTGCTGGAATTGTTATAAATTCATGAAATGCTTCACACATTTTTTGCGGAAAGAATGTTTTTATTAGAACGTTTAGTTCACTTTCATGTGGAAAGATATTGTTGGCTGAGTATCAGCGTGCTGAAGTCTGATACACATGAGGAGAGAGATAGCTATGGTGCATACAGATGCTGAAACTGCATTTGTGATCCAAACAGTAAGTGGTTAACTTGAAGACTGAGGACATTCAGAAACAGTAGATAACTGACCTTGTATTTTTTGTTCAGCTGAGATATGTGCTTATAAAAATTCAGTTAACATGCTCTCTCTACAGTTTCCTAGCTACAACTCTGTTGGGAGCACATGTCTCTATTTAAAACACGTGTGTTGTTTAGCATCACTATTTGTATCAAAATCCCCACTGTGAATAGTCAAGTGACAAATATTAAAGTGGGGAACTGTGTATAAACAGGAGTGCTAGGCCCCTTTGAATGTGTTTGGAGAATGTTAAATGGAGTGTAGGGGGAAGATATACCTCATGGAGGGAAAGATATACCTCACCTCTCCCCTGTGTTATTTACTCAGGTGAAACCTAATAATGTGTGTTATTAATGAGCACCCCAATATTGCAGATGCATGAGCTCCACTTGAAAACTAATCCATGAACTCCTGCATCTAAGGCTTCTTTCACACTACTAACTTTACAATCCAAGGATCTCTCTCACCTTCCTCATTGACCTGACGTGAGGAAAAGAGTGTCTCATCAACAACAGACGTACCATTACCAAAGTTCTGACTCAAAGAGGCAGTTTGACTAACAGGCTGCCAGCACTGTAAAAAGAGTTTGAATCTCTCCCTGCTGTACAAAATGCAAGCTACTGTGCAAGTGATATGCAAGGGAAATGAGAACTCCCAAAGAAGGCTGCAAAGCAGAGGGAAACAGGAAGATAAGTATCAGGTTTGCTTCCTTCACTGGCATTAGAAACATAATCTTGAGAAAAAGCCATTGCCTGGGAGCTAAGCAAGCCCTGATGCGAATGTTGGCTCTGTCACAACTTACTCCTGAGGTCTTGGAGTTAATAAACCTACCTACCACAGGGAGTTACTTTTTCCTGCTTCAAGTTGCAATGTAGCAATGCTTACAGAATACAAGAATGATGGCCACAAGAGTGGAATAAGGAATAATTCTTATAGTGAATTATTGAATTCTTATAGTGAATTCTTGACAAAGCTTTGTCCAGCTTTCATTCAGCTCCTGTAATGGAGTTTGGCGTGAATCCCTTTTTCTTCATATCTTCTTCCGTTTTCTGCTTACTTCCTTTGGAGAGCTTTTCATATCAAAAATCTTTCTGAAAGCTAGCTGTTTAAGCTCTGGAAACCTCTGTTTTAGTAATAGGTAAATGGAAGCTGAATGGGATTATATACATGCCAGTCTCAAAAACAAGCTGTGAAATTCTTTGCTGTGCCCTCTCTGTGGTAGGCTCATCTTTCCCTTTCTCTATCAGTGATCAGCGTCCTGTTGGCTCAAGTCTATCACCTGTTTTACACGTTGTATTTGTGTGACTGAGTGATGATCAGGAGGTGGCATACCTGTTTTGCTTTCCAAGGTGTTATGGACTCCTCCTCACAGAATGTGTTCTTGCTGTGGAGTACACTGCTGCTTGCTTTGTCCTGTGCTTTTTTTTTTCCCTCTGGTTTACTACATATGAAGAAAAATAGCTTTCTGAGTCCTGACATTCATACACCCAGTCACCTCCTCTCCTTCTACCAAAACCCAAGAGAGAATGCCCCCCCCATTGGACTTCTTGTATTCTCTAACTAAATCCACAGTTTGGAAGCAGTGATTGGGAATTTGTTAAGTGCTAATGCAATATATAGTGTGAGGCTTTGCCATGATGCTTGACCTTGTCTGGAAGGCAGATAAATGTAGAAAATGCTCCTCATAGTTTAGCAGGTACCACTCCTCTGTAGGCTGGTTGAACTGAAAGCTTTATAGCATATTCTGACCTTAGGTGGACGCATCCCTTTTCCCAAACCTCAAGATTTACCTTAATGGCCCTTGACCACAGCTCCTTATCTACCCAGGTGGCCATTTGCCACTCAGTCACATTGGCCTTTGTTACTGAAAATCACCTTTACTCATTAAAGCGTGTCATTAAATTGGGACACATTACAAAATTTGGCTTATGAGTCTCATTGACTCTGTTTTTATTGATGTTGCAAAGAAAGAAAAAATACCTGACTGGTTTTAGCCTATCTGGGCATCTCAAGAAAACCCTTTCTTTACCTCTGCAAATACTAGACATCCCATAGCATGTATCATGCCATTTGTAATTACACCGTGATGACAGTGATCACGGCTTTATCACTGTGGTCACAAGAAAATAATGGAGGTTCAGTAAGTGCAAACAAAATACCCCTTGCTGGCACCCTTGAGGGGCTGCTTGTGACCAGAATCTAAAGTCAGGAAGGACTGCAGTGGACTGATGAAGGAGTGGTCAGAACCTCCTCCCATCATCCCAGCCTAGTCAAAACCTCCCTCTCCTCCCAGACTGAGCGTGGGGAGGGGACAGCAACGGCACTGCTTCTGATATCATTTAATATTCTGTAAAATCTTCCAGAGATGAGAAGAACAGGAAATCATGGTTAAAGCTAGTAAAAGGAAATGGTTCACACTGAGAGAAAGCACTAACGTAAGTAACACATCTTACTCAGAGGTTGGTGTTAGCTTGCTTGGGGGTGTCGACTTTCTGGCTGTCTGGCTATATGATTGCCATTGTTAAGACCTGTCAACTCTTTGTGATTCGATGAATTATGTGAGTGCTCTACTTCTCCATAAAATGAAGTTTTATGCAGATACACCAGTGCCATGTGAGATCATTGCTAGGCTGTTCCTCCGGTGCAAGCATCTCCTGTCCAAAACACCAGATCGGGCATTAGTGAAAACACATTTCAATTGGAAAAAAAAAAGTAGTAGGTGATTTCTATGTCTGTAAAAAGTCTGAGAAGCTATTTGTAATCAACAGTATTAATATTTCCTTTCCCATGTCAAGAATTAATGACATTTTTCTATGGGGGAGTCTGTGTGTGTATGCATGTGTGTGCGTGTATGTGTGCATCTGTGTTAGACTACTTCTCGTGTCAAGAACCTCCATGTTTCTTGGCAATTTCAGACAAATCTAAAGTTCTTTTTTACTTGCTTAGTTTACTATTGAGTCATCCCAAATAAGACACAAGAGTCTATGGAAAAGGAAATTATTTCTGAACGTGCAAAGAGAATATTAGCAGCCATCTTCAGCAATTTTTGTAATGGTTTTGCAACAGCTGCTCGTATTGTCTTATAGTGATGACAAATGGTGCCTTAAAAAAATTCACACTTTCAAGGAAGGTGGAACTTTATACCGTGAAAGCTATGTACTGGATAAATTATGCCTTGCTGAGACAGCCAGTGCTTGCTAAGTGCTGATCAGCCTCACCTGTAGGCACAACTGGAGCCCCCCCCCGTTAACAAACTTCTACATTTCAAATGTTTTGCAAAGACTCGTTTCTTAAAAGCAAAATTTTTTTTAAGAAATGTAATTATAAAGTTAGCTAAATACATTGTTACTATTACAAATACAGAAATGTTTCCCTGGTGTATGCACTGTGTTAATTTGATGAAATCTCTGCTTCACCTAAGACAGAGCTTATGTGTTATATCGGTACATGATACAAACATGCTGCTGCAGCAGCTTACCGGGGGGACACAACCAAGACCCGTGCTCACCCCGAGGCCCACATCCACCCCAGAACACGCCATGAGGCCCTGGGGGACACTCA
>NW_008824746.1:191936-192922 GCF_000699105.1 Pygoscelis adeliae | reverse complement strand
CAGATGTGGAGGGGGGAGAGAAGGTACGCAAAATCCAAACGCCGGGGCAGGCGGGCTTGCTGCGGCAGCTGATTTTCAGAAAGATTACATAAGCACAGCATCAAGTCCTGCCAGAACTGTGACAGAAAACCCCAAATATTCTCAGTGACGGGAACCTCTTCTTTCCCTCAGGTGGCATTGGGGTAATATCCTGCTTCTGCAAAAGTTGTGAGGAAGCGCAAACGAGCTAATGGGCCTCAGCAGGCCTCCCCCGCCCTGAGCGCCTGGGGGAGGCTACAAGGAGGAGCCCTGTCAGGGGGCTGAGGCATAGGCCTGGCAGTGGGGTGAGGAGAGCTGCGTATCCCTGGGGTTGCCAAAACCTGTGAGGGTGGAGGTGCTGCTCTGCTGCCAGAGGATGGCTGACAGTGGCCCCGGGTAGCTGGTTTGTGCCATGGAAAATAACGCGTGCGCTGCCCGCAGCAGCCTCGTGCCGCAGGGCTGCCGCTGCGCTTGTGTGGATCCTGCCTCGCTGGTTTCCCAGAGCGAGGGTGGCTGTTGTGCCCTTGTGAATAAGCGAAAGGGCTTGCTCTGGAGGGCTGTGCAAAGCCAGCTTTTCCTGCTTGCTCCTGCAAGGCCACGGGGCCCCGTGATGGCCCAGGCTATTCATCTCCCTGCGAGGCCATCGTGACTGAAGTGAGCAGCAGCCTCTCGTCTCCTCTGTCCTGCAGACAGAGCTCTCTCTGTGTAACTTATGAGCTTGCAATAATGGCCATAATGACTCTGGGACAGAAAAAGGAATACTTCAAGGAGCTGCACTGACAAAAGAGGACAGCTAAAAGGCATCTTATGCCTTTCCATGGCAGACTGCATAAGGGCACTTGAAAGCTGGAGCAGTGTGCTGTACCTGCTGGGCTGTCTGAGGAGACTGGTTGAGGCACAGGTAAGAGACTTGTTGGGTGCTGCGGGCGCTCGCCTCTGCTTCGGTTCATATAATCAAATCCCTGGAC
>NW_008824746.1:169011-191921 GCF_000699105.1 Pygoscelis adeliae | reverse complement strand
ATGGTGAAAAGCTATAAGCAGTGAGGCAGCCAATGACACAAAATATTTAAGAACATAAGGAATGTAGTGGAAATATAGGGAGCAGGACTCTGTTACCACATCTTTAGCTCCAGTACCATTCTCATGCTTTGGTTTCTTCATTTTGCTTTCTTGGATTTTGTTTATGAAAAGCAAAGGCTAGGAAATTCAGAAGCAATGGGGTATAATTAAAGTAAGGCATTTCACCTGTTGCTAGAGTTCTTGTTCACTGTAAAGTCAGGAGACAAATATTAAAAAAAACCCTGATCTTCTTAGGGGTTGGTGCTGTAGTAGAGATTAAGGGTTAAGATATTAAACAGCAGAGATATTAACTGTTTTGCATCTGGTTTTACAAATGAAGATGGTGGAGATTTACTTAAACTGCATCAGATGTTTAAGGATAACATGAAGAATTAGGAAGTGTGCAGATTAACATGAGTGATGATTAAGGAAAGCTTACAGGCTCTAAACCCTATTAATGTTTCTGACAAAGGACAAGTGATACAAGAAGAATATGCATAAATGTGGTTTGAAGGGGCATGGAAACAGGCAGAGCAAGGACTGCTTTGTTTGATTTGGGGCCCTGAACATCATTGCAAGGATAAAATTAACTTTGACAAAGTCCCAGCTCTGTAGATGCCCTTCATCTATCCTCTTCTCTTGCCGTGACCTGGTAGCTCTGAATTTGTTCATTGTATGGCTACTGCTGGTTATACAGTATTGAGAAGCACTCTGTGGCCTGCAGGGTATTACCTGGTTGCCGAAGACCGCATAAAGTCAGACTTGAAAGGGAAACCTGGATCATCTGGTTTCTAAATAACAAAGAGACCCTGTCCTGGCACTCCATTCTTACTTCAGCTGCAATAAAAAGGACTTATAATGTGGACATAATGTCTTTTTGAATAAATCATTGTTGTCAGTGTAAAATACAAAAGTATGGCAGAAGTTTTACAGAATTAACTGAAATGTAAGGATTTCTATGTTTGAAAATGGCACTTTTACCTATTGAGCTAGAAGCATCTTAGCATCTGAGAGCTCTTGCAACTAATATTTGGTAAGTCATCCCACCTTTTTTTTCTGGGACCTGCTCTATCACTTCTGGAGAAAGCAAAAGGAGAAGGCTCAACCATACAGATGGCCTCAGGGGTTGGGGGGGATCCTAAGAGGAGCTTGCTTGAAATTTGACAAAGAATAGAAGGGGCTGTAAGAAAAAAGAGTTTCTGAAATTCTGGGGGAGGGAGATGGGCAAGCACACGTGCTTAGAGATAAAAAGCCTGAAATAAAGGAGGGAGAGAAGGTATGTGGCAAGAGGAGTTTCATCTGCTGCTCGCCAAGCCTGGAGATGAAGACTGTAAAGGTAAGAGAGAAAGGCAGCTGCAAGTAGTGAGCTGGTAACTATTGCGAGGAAAGTGGAAGGAGTTGGTGCCTCCAACTGTAGTGTACTACACTCCAGTGTAGTACTGCACTGGTCTGGCAACATTGCTGAGAAGAGGGAAAAGGGGAAGCCCCATGGCAGGGCTGGGGATGCAGTAAATTCTGGGCTATTGTATGAAAAATATTGAGATACAATGGAAAGGGATATTTTGGTGAAAGAATAAACAATGCCAAGGCAGGGTGAAATGCCGAGGTAGAAGGAAAGGTGGGGGTGTCACCCTCCCCTATCCTCATGGGAGGGAAAGGGGAGTAAAATGGCACACTTAGTTTTCCTGATGCTTTCTTTTCCTCTCCTCCTTTCCAAGGCTGGATAGTCTGCCCGACTTGACAAGGGCCCAAGGGTTGCACTGGCTTCTTTCCATCCTTTCTCTAGTCATAAGCTTGTTTCTTCTGACTCCTTTACTTTTGCTCAGTGCCTGCCCCCACCCCCCCTCCATCCCTGAAGAGTCCTTTTGTGTCTGTGAAAATGCAAAGTGAATGAAATTTGTGTGAGCAGTCAAGGGTGTTGTCCTCTTGTAGCTTTCATGTGGAAACTTCTGCTTGCTTTTTCCTTTTTGCACTCAAAATACTACTACAGGAATATAGTATACCATAAAAATGTTATACACCCTTATGTACCCCTTGATTACAACAAATAAAAATTGAAAACCTGGGTGATTGTTACAACTGAATTCACAAACCTTCTTAAGGCAGTGTTTAAAAAGTATTACAATTATCAATGTATCCTAACAGTTGTAGCTGGAAAAATAAAGGGCTGGTTTCTCTCCTGGTGTAACCTAACTTGAGCAGCACCCCAGCAGTGACTGTCAGTCCTGATCAGAGGGGTTTTTTCTCCTGAGACACCATTGGAAATGTTTCTTCGTTTTCGTAGACTGTCAGTCATGAGTCAGAAGTGAAGTAATGCTTTCCTCTTTTTTCTCCTGAAATTGTATTTTTGGTAAGTCTTTCCTTTTTTCTACTGAAATTGTATTTTTGGTTCTGTTAATCCAGCCTATTCAGGTATTACCTCTTCTCACGCCTGTGTGACACGTTAGCTGAGAAACAGAATTATTGTAATGGAGGTTCTTATACAGTCTTAAGCTACATACCCTGAAAAGTGACTCTGATACTTTTGTTAATTTGTAGAGATAATAGTTTCAAGGGAACTCTTTGAAATGGTGACTGAATTTGTTGTTGATACAAAGAGTTGGACTCTTATTTTGGATCTGATCGCTAATATTCTGCATTTGCCTAGGTATAGGAGACACTTTGGCTTGCTACATTATACTCAAGTTACTATATCTCATTGAATGCTTTAAAAGTAATTACCATTTTATCAGAAAATGTGGTTTACCAGAAAACTACATAACAGTGAAGGGTTTTCACCCTAGGCCATATGTGCATATGCAGACCATATGTGTATCCGGTGATTGAGCACAGGCTCTCAGTATTGCCTTTCATACTTTGATAACCACGGTATTCGCACTGTTGACCATGCTACGGGCTTTTTTTGCCAAATAAGCAATATTTTGCCAAATACGCGGTGTGAGAGAGGACGGGGGGAAATGGAGTCCTGCTTCCTCTGTGCTGGCATCTGGTTTAGCTGGATAAATGTGGGAGCTTGTGGGAAGCTGTGTCCCCACCTGTAAGGGGCACCACTTACCGATCCCTCCTGTTCTGGAGGCTAGAGGAGAGCGCAGGGTGGCTTCCAGGCTGAACAGCAGGAGGAGGACCAGGCATCCAGAGGGTATCAGGCTTCACTTTTTAACCTAGGGTTGGTGCAGAATTTCTCTGCCCGCTGTCCAGAGTTACAATGTAGAGATCCTGGCAGTTCACGGAGCACGGAGATGGCCTGTGAAAGTGGATCTAAGGTTGTTCCTATGGGAAAGTGAGTGTTACCTCGTGGCAATGAACTGCTAACTTGGACTACAGTCTGCTTTAAGGCTGTAAATGATTTTCGGTCTTGGAGAGGTAATGGGAAGTTCAGCTGCTGGGCCATGCTTTCAGAGTACAGCGTTAGGAGGAGACCTACAGTTTGCAGTAAAAATCTTTCAAGAAAGAAAGTTTTAAACTAAAATTTTTCCACAAAAGTTGATTTGAAGGGGAGAAGAGAAGTTTAAAGAGAAAATATAAATGAGTTCAATTTATTCCACGGCTCAGGTTTGTTCCTTAAAACTGCTGCGGTAGTTGGAATGTGTTAAAAAGCTGAGGCAAAAATTCTGAAAGCTCCTCTAAAAAGGGCAATTAAAACTGAAAAGCAAATTACAATACAAATAAGTTTTTTTCTTAAGTTAACTACAACAAATCAGTACAGATACAACTTACCAACAGGTTTTAAATATATTTGAGCAGAAAACACATATGGGAGCACCCGTGTTTTAATTTGAAATCGCATTCCCTTCTTGGTGCAGCAGTGATCGTAGCGTCACCAAAGACTAGTGACCAGTAATGAATGTGTCGCACTCGAAGATCCCTCCAGGGTTCTGATTCAATCTTTTGAGTTATAGGATCAGGACAAAATGAACTATTTTTCAGGCTTGTAAATATGTGACAAATGACAGTGCAGGAACTATTGATTCCAATCACACTGATACAATGTTTCATAGTCAGGACAGACCCGCTTTACAAATTACTTGCAAGTTGAACAGCAAAGCCATACATAACATGCTTCAAACCGTATCAATCTTCTAGGGTGTTTCTGTCACTAGTTGCCTTCAGATTTGAATAAAGTGCCCAAAATTGAAATGCGTGTTTTAAATATTTTTCTGGATGAAGTCAGTGCAGCAACGCTTTGACCTGAAGCTGAATCAGACAGTGGGACTTGGGCCCCTTATGTAGGGTTGGGGCTCTTGTATAGCAGGGAGTACACGCTGTCATTTATCTAATGTTGGCAATGTTTAAATAGTCTGTAGATGTGAATAACAGACCCTCCTCTCTGTAGAGATTGTTACTGCCATTATCGCAGTACAAGAAACATCTAAGATTAATCTAGGACACCTCAGCTGACTCTGAGAAGCCAGTTAAATTTTGGGGGAAATTCTTTAAAACAGTGGGCACGATTGGAAAATGTGGTTGAATTTTTTTTGTTTCTAAAGCTAAGATTTTAATGTGATGTAATCTTGAAAAAACACTTTATTATGAATATTTTAGACTGCAGGCTAAATTGTTACCCTCTTGGAAAAGAGAGACAATGAACAAAGAAAAAATTGTGTTGCATACATATGTTGAATATAGGATTTTCTTCTGGGAGATGCTCAGAGGAGCCAACTGCATGTGGCAAGTTAGTAGTGTCACTTAACATATTAACGAAAACTACCTAGATGTTATGGCAATGAATGCAATACAGTAACCTATAATAAATGGAAAAAACATCTCTAGTCTGGTGTCTGTTGTATAAAAAGAGGTTCTTTGGTGGTAGTTATTTGTTATAGCTAGGGACCTACAGTACTGATAATGCTTGAAATCTCCCTCTGCTTTATAGCTAAGTCAAATGAAAGCTGAAAATAGAATACTTTTAATTTTTTTTAGTTAGGGATAAAATTACAGGAGGCTTAGAAAAGCTCCTTTGATTAACTGATAATAAATGGCCTACAATGCTTTTCAGTGGGATATGAACAAATAGCTTCACCTGAGAACAGCTCTTGGTCATTAGTAGTCATCTTTAAAGTTAGTTGCAGCAGGAAAACAATAAAAAGTGATATCATGTTCCTAATGAATTATTATAGTGCACTTTTGGTTACAGAAAGGGATGCAATAATTTGAGCTATGTAACTATTATTTCTGTCTCCCAGCTTGCTACCGTTATCCAGAATTCAGCCTTAGTTCACCATACTTATCACATACTCATCTTAAAGGAGCCCTGTGTGATGATTTATTATAGACCTTTTTCCCTGCTGCTTGAAGGAACAAGCCATCTGTGTACCATAAAGGTATGATAAAAAGCTTTACAGTGTTGTCTGCGAGGCAGATCTAGACAGTATTACAAAGAGCAGCTCTTGTTTTAGAAGGTACTTCTACCACTGTGAGCTCTGCTGGACTGGCTGAGATGTAGCCCCATCCTTTGCTTCACACCCTGTCCCTTCCTTCCTTCTCATCTGTTATTCTTCTCCATTAAAGTGTGATAACCTAAAAGGCAATAGGGGTTAGGGAAACAGTAATGCTACAACCAACCTCTCATTAGAAAGTCAAGCTCCTGGCAAGGCTGTAATTAAGTAGGGTTTTGTTTGACCACATAACTATATCAAACCATGTCATTGGCTCAGTCTACTCAAGCCAGGTCAAGCTTCATCTACTCACCTCACTAAGTGAAATCTTGGTCTGGAAGCTATTTTAACTGCAGCATGCTGTTAAACGTAGACTGTAATTGTCTGAAGTTTATTTGGCTGTGCAGGCTGCAGTTATAACCCAGTCAAAGTGCAAAGAATTCAGCTTTGCCAAGCCAGGCTTGCAGCTTCCCAAGTGATTCTTTCCTCAAGCCGGAATCTTTTTTTTTTTTTACTGCTTCACTTTGTTGATCAATGGGTCCCATTCAATGATAACATTGACTTAGAAAACTAGCTCAGAATGTCAGATGAAGTTCATACTGCTCCAGTCTACAGGAGGCAATGGTAATCATCAGCACTTTATAGCAGAGCAACAGCACAAAACGAAGAGATTTCATTTAGTCCTTTCCTGAATCTACAGGAAGATGCTGTTCCAGTGCTTTGCCATGGGTTTAGGGAAGTACTTAATTGCAACTTTTTTTTTAATCAATTCCTTTGATTAACTGATAATAAATGGCCTACGACGCTTGTCAGTGGGATATGAACAATATCTGTCGTGCTATGCGCTATGCACTCAGCCACACGGACACTTACTTGCTAAACTTAAGCATGTAATAAGAACCTTTAATCTGTTAACTTATCTTTAAACTCATAGCATTAAAGAAAATCCAACTTATTCTGTCTTTTAAAATGTGAGATTACAGCCTGGATGCAGCCACACTAGTGAAGTGAACACTAGGGGTTCACAGCAGTGGCTCCCAGAGTTCCACTGCTCCTTGAGCCCATGCTGCTGGTGAGAAGGGATTATGTCCTGGCAGGGTTTTTTCACAGCCCTAGAAAGGCTATCTTCTGCCTCTGAGCTGGCAGAGAGGGTGATACAATTGCAAGGCTGCTCCATCTGCATGCAAGCCTCAGGAGCAGCAGATGGCTGGCTGCTGTTATTAAACTGTGCATCTTTCCCTGAAGAATTCAGGTTGTCCAAGTGTAATAATCTTTCCTTTTTATCTCAGGATTGTTCTCAAACAACAGTTAGAAGGGGGAAACTGCTGATAAAACATTATCCCTTCATCTTGGCTACTGGATTTAGATCTTTTGTGAATTTTGTATGACATAGCCAAAGAGAAGTTTAAATGTTTTCCTCCAATTTTGGTGTCAAGTAAAGTGAGGAAGAAAATCTGTTCAGTTTAAGTGGAGATCAAGTGAACCGCATGAATAAAGCTCTGGTGTGTAGCCTTCCTACAACTATTAAGAAAGAAGGGAACACGTATTACTTAGTATCACTTTGGTGCTGCTAGGATTTTATAACATCACTGAATGATCCTCCCGTAACCTCTGGCTCCTTAACATTTTTCCCCACTTGGAGGGAATGTTCTTTATTACCCATGAAAACATAAAAAATTATTTCATTTAAAATTAGATATGTACGTCCTCAGATGTCGACTATATTTCATTAATACTGAGTAATGTCACCCTTCTAACTGATGAAATGCATCTCTAATAGAGCAATATTTTTGAAAGATATAATAAAGTGGCCTTTGAAGTGTCCAGTACTTGTAAATTCGTCAGACATTATTTTAATTTTAATGGCATGAAGTCCAGTAATACTCTGTTGCTCATTCACTCAAGACTTTTCTACTGAGAGAAAAATAATTTAGCATAACTCATTCTCAAAATTCAAATCTGTTTTTCAATTTAGTGTTTCCAGAATCTTGTAATATGTGTGTATATTGCTGTTTTATTCAGTGCTTAAGGCAAGCTTGTGTGCATGATCTTGCACAAATAGGTAATGTGCCATTACTAATAGCCTGCTTTTTAAACCATAACAAGCAACTTCTCCCAGCATGAAACAAATTAACTATTGGGGATCTAAACCAGAAATCATTGATAGATCATAGTCAGGTCTTCAGGGTTAGCTTGAATCATAGTGCTAGGGGTGAAAGGTCAGAACTTCAAATACTTCCCAATTTGTTATTTCCTTTCTTAATAACATTCACTTAGTTACAGCTGTTACTACTTCCAGGCTCAAATGTGCAGCCTTGTTTGATAAAGATAAGATTTCATTCAGGAAAACCTATGTGCAGTTTCTCCTTAACTTTGTAGCTGAAGCACTAAATGATCAAACCAATAGCCAGGTCACTTGTATGCGCCATGCATACACAGCCATCCAGTGCACCATGGCATACACTAAATCCTGAGTAGAGCAGGGTAGAATAGGAAAAACTCCCTTTGCCCTTTGGTAATGAACTATTTGGAGTCTATTGAACTAAAAATAGCTGAAAATTGAAGGACTTCGGATGGATCCTTGGCTGAAGTGAATTTTCTCTCCTACTCATGGGGACATCCCATGCCTGTGCCAAGACAAGTTCATGGATTGCAGGCTGTATTGGTACACAAGCCCTTGTAGAGGTCTGCTCTTTAAAGGCATGTCCCAGAGTAGAAAGGACATTAGCAAAGCCCAATAATCCTTTCCTGGCAGAATGGGTCCCCAAGGGACCAATCCAGTCAGCATATATTAAAGCAATCAGCTGGCTCATCTTGTGTTTTATGAGGTTGCGGAGCCCAGCCCTGTGACTGAACTGGCTGTGGTGGTCTAGCCTGCTCTGCAGAGAAATGAAGTCTTAAAGGGCTGCTTTTGTGAACACTTTGTCTTGGAGTATAGACCTTATGTGTGGCTTCTTGTCTTGGAGTAACTTGCACAGTTTGTCAGAAGCGGTATGTTGGAACACTTCTATAACGGAGGCGAGTGGCATTTGTAGGGTGTTTTCCCAAAAGAATGTAGTGCTAATGGTTGCCTTCAGGAAGCAAGGTTGGTTTTGTAACTAGTAGTCTCTTAAAGTAGTATTTTGTCATTTGCCTGTGTGTCGATGTTTCCAGAACCTTAATTTAATCAATAGTTTACAAATGGCTGGAATTAAATGTCAAGTGAAATTTCAAAATCTGGATAAATGCATTAACTTTAAACAGAGGCTCTCCTTTCCTATTTCAGGTAAGCAATTAGTGTTCAGCCTTCTCTGATTTTGTTTTTCTTTCAAGTGTTTTTATTCCCCCCTAAAATGTTCTGTTCCTTTTCTGACTGATAGGAAATATATCATGTTTTGAAAAAAGAAAGCCATGGTATTTTGCTGAAGTTTTATTTCATTTTGCTCATTTCACTCTCAATCCATCAGTCCCTAAGATAGTAAGCCACTCCCCTGTGGTGCCGTGCGCCCCCTGAGTGCGATGGCTATTGCTTCCTCCTTGTGAAACTGTAAGGGTTAGCTTGGGTAACAGGTGAAAGCACACCTGGGTCCTGGCTACAGCTTCCACTTGGAAATTCATTAGATGCCAACAAAACATTGTGTTCTCCATAACACTTTATTTACTTTCCCAAAAAGGTCTTGTAACTCTGTTATTGGCTAACTGCTGCCATAATACAATTTGTCTACTAAACAAATATTGTTTACTGTTAAAATCTTGGCCACCTCTTGCTGTTTCTATTTAAAGTCTAGATATGTCTTTAGTCCATAAGAACTGTGTTATTAATCAGTTTAATGAGCTGTACGTATTCCTTCTTATTTTTCAGCGCACTGAAAAAATAAAATATGTACCCAAGTAAAAAGAACTACTAGCATACATTGCAAGTGAATTTTTGGAGACACGTTGTACATTTTTTTCTCTCTGCTGAAGACTTTGTTCATTAAATGGTTTTTGTCAGATATACTTTTATGTGATCAGCTGAACGGATAATTCCATGTCAGCTGCAAATTCTACCTCTGAATTTGTTTTGCCTAGCGTGACACCCGGAATACTGTTGTTTTACAGTTCAACATTAATTCCAGGGAGTAGGTAACATTGTTTTCGTGTCAGTGCTATAATACTTCCACTGTTTTTCCTCGTTTAGTATATTGACTCTAGAGACACAGTGAATGAAATTTACTTCTAGCTTTTCTAAGCAGAAACATATGGAGTGCCATTGGTCAGTGATAGTAGTAGATATGTTCACAGCTTCATAACTAAAAGTTGCATAATCTGAAAGAGAACAGAGGGCTATTGAAACATATGGTCGGTCATTTTGATTGACCTTACAAGCATCCGAAGTGATTTCAGGGCCAAAACTTAATTGATAAATACAGTTTTTCTCTAGAATAAGTTTATTTCTGCCATTGTTAGGAGGTAATCTGTGTGCATCTGAATTCTTATCAGTGTTTCCATGTTTAAAATTTTGGATGCACATTGTGCTCTCAAGCTGAAACTTGGGTGTGACATTACATTGCACGCAACCAGAGCTGAGGTCAATAGACAAAGAGAGCAAAGCTCATGTGCACATGACCAGTGTAAATTGAAACACCAACATGCTTCATTTATGTATAAACCATTCATGCTTTCACTATGAGAACAATCCCAGTATTAAAATGAATGTTAATGTAAGTAAAGCCAAGATATTCAAGATTAACAACTAATGAATGTTATAGGATAAATCTCTTCAATTCTGACCTCTGCAGTATGCAGTATTCTGATTCATTTAACTTCAGAGGGAGAATCAGACGGAAGAATACTAGGAATCAAGTCCTATCTGAGTAAAGTAGAAATTATGAAATGAAACAATTAGCTTAAAATATTATTTAAAATTGAGGTTAAACAAATCTCTAGGTTGTAACTGCTGTCACCACAAATCCTGCTTCTGCAGAACAGCTAATGGTGTGAGATACTGAGGAAGCAATGTCTGGTTTGAAAAGTTAAACCTTGAAAACAAATTAGTGGAGAAGTTAAAGCTACATAATATTTCCATAATTTCTAATTTGTCTGTAAAAACACACTGGTGCAAAGACTTTAAAGGAGTCTTTCTATTCATTCATTTATAATGGGATTATTCTAGTGTACACTATAGAAGGGATTTTCCATGCATCAGCTGCTATTGTATGACCATACATAATTGGGTCTAAGTGCTTACATCAGCTGCCCATTATATGAAATTAATTTTTGGAACATATGCTGTTGTATTTATACCATTGTTATTTTATGCTAGATTAATTCTTCAAGGGTTGTAATCACATGACACTTATCATTTTAATTATGCCTCTTTAGTTGCAACATATGACAGCTTTTGACTTCTCACCCTCTCCTTCTGCATGTGTGACAGATAAAATTATTAATAAATGCCTGTTTATTATGTAGTTATGCTGTACATGTCCACAGGGTGTAGGTTGGCCTCATGTATTTTACCCAGAGTACAGTGTCAGCAGAGCCTTTGTGGTTTGCTAATGAGCTAAATCCTGCTAACACCACACACACTCTAAACTGCCAAAAGCCCTTTACACATTCAAACACATACAAAGACTCAGCTGGGTCCTTTGTATAAAAGATTAATTCTTTATTCCAATTAAAGATGAGCTGGTCTGGCTTGGTCCAAGCAATTAAGAACTGGAAGTAATGAACAAAATGATGGGTAAGGTGGTTTCATAGCAACTTTCAACCTTGTGATAGTAAACGGGTATTTTTGCAGATTTTGAACCTGATGGGGAGAAAACGTTAGGTTCCTGAGAACCCTTTTCCTCATGCTGGTCTCTGAGATGAGATCTGTCAGACATCCTGGTTTTGGCAAGTCTCATTTCTAGCAAGAAGCTAGTTTTGGATGTAAGTGGGTAGAAAGGGAATTGTTCAGGGATAACTTAGTGCACTTAAACCCTGATATTCTCTGCACCACCACTTCCTACTGAGGTCTGAGTTGCACACTACTCGACTTTACATCTTCAATTAAGAGAAAGTTATATTAGTAATTTCAAAACATTTTGGCTTTAAATAAAAAGTTTGAAACTGTTGGCTTCAGAGCCTGCTGGCCAAGTTTTCTTGTGTTATTTTTCCTTTTCCTTTAATCTTCTTTCTCTTGTTACTCTGAAATGTCTGAAACTAGCTAAGTACATATTTTGTTGAACTGTTGTCTTGGTTAAAACTGGCTGAGTCATGGTCAAGGGCAGCTGACTATATCCAGTGGAAATGAGGAACATGCACGCAGTGCTGCTCAATATGTGAAGAAACTAAAATGCTTTCTGCAACCCTTTTCAGCAATAGTAATATTGGAGTGGCTGATGATAATACGCATTTCTTCCTTTCTGCCTACTTTGCAGGCAGAAGTATGATTTGAGTGTTTTTAAGCGTATGTAGATAAGTGACATTGCTTTCAAACAGTCTGTCTTATTCTGTGCCCAGTGCCACAGGACCCTTCTAAACTCTTGTGTCTGAACTTCACTGCAAGCAACAGGTAGTTGTATGCCATGGATTCCAGGTACAAATTTATAGTCTAAAGTAAAAATAGGGTTTTTCTGATCTATTTAGACAGCCCTGACCTGTAATAGGCAGAGGGATGCCCTGGCCCTGCTTGCTCTCAGCTCATCAGGGCCATCAGTCCTGAGTGTCTCTACCTGCCTTCCAGCTGGGCACCCTGTGGCTCCTGTGTGGGGTGGCATGCTGGCTCTCCCATTCCCTTATAGCCCACTGTTAAGAGAACAGCTTGTTCAGGTTTTGATAGCCGGCTCAAAGTAGCAAAACTTTACAATTTTTTTTTTAAATAAGTAAATATCTGAACAAACAGAAAAATGTTTTAAAAGCTACTTGGCCAAGACATTTTTTCTTGTTAAAGCAACTTTTAAATCATTTATCTGTCATATATGTGTATTAATATAGTTCTTGACACAGACTAAACAGAATATTCTCATGTGTATTGCATACTTTTTAAAAAAGCATGAAAAGTATTAACAAATTTCTATACAATATGTGATTTGGCAACCTTAGGAAAAAAGGTACCTTGTGAATTAAACACTACTTTCAGTGAGACATTTGTTATCTCAAAAGATAGAGCAAGGTTTATTTGTTCTTTCTCAAGACCTAAAATGACTACTGTTCCAGTTAAATTTGACTTAGTAGGATAAAGGAAAGTAAAACTTGTCCTAGTGTGATACCATTTCAATGAATAGAGTTACCTGATCTGAAGGAAAGCAGAAGTTCATGTGTCCTGCTAGTATTTGAAACTGATTCTACTATTTTCCTTAAATGTAGAATCATAGAATCATAGAATCATTAAGGTTGGAAGAGACCTCCAAGATGTAGCCACAAAGGCAGAAAAATCTCCAATCTGAGCCAGGTCTGTAAAGTTATTTAAATGCTGAGAATGCCAATGAGATGACAGCAGGCTTTTCAAAACTCTGTCATTAATGGGAGTTAGATGTCTAGGCTTTTTTAAAAATCCCACTGGGCACAATCTACTGTGTTAAATATCTGAATACCTTTAAAAAAAAAAATCTGGCCTTATGTAGGTTACAATAAGTGGAAAATTCCTGTGAAATCTATGTCTCAATACTTTCAGGACTGGACATAAATCTCCATTAACTTTTAAAGAGACCAAGTTTTTTTCAAGACTATTTTTTTGTAACATTAGTATGTTACTGTAACACTTGTTTGTCTTATTTTATAATCGCATAATCCAGTAGATTGCATTGTCACTTTGAAGAGTGGCACAGAATAACCTTCCCAATGCATCAGTTAAAGCATGTCACTGGCAGCTGGGGGCAGGGCTGGTTTTCTTGTTCTTGCTCTGCTTTTTTTACGTGTTCTGTTTTTTCACCTCCATAACCTTGTCTGATGGGCATCCCTCACATTTACAATGCCTGATGTGCTTCCTGACATCTGTTCAATTTGATTTTCTATAATTTCCATTGATGCCCCTGTTTTCCTGCCATTAAACTAGTATATTGCCCAGCTGTATTCTGGGTCAAGAATGGGCAATCTTTTAAATCTAGTATAAGGTGAAATATGACTGTGGAATGGGAAAGGGAGGAGGGGGAAGACAAGGATTATAAAACTGACTGAAGTGCTGTCTGTCCTGGAAAGGGAAGGTGTGTGTTTTATCTGGGAGAGTGGAAGAGAGTGAAGGTGCATGTATATTTAAGGGAAGAGTATAATATATTTGCCGGCACTGGAAGGCTGTGCATCACCAGCAGCTGAAAGTCTGTGTCTGTAGGTGAGATGAATACAAGCAGACAATATCAGCCCTTCTACCCCACGGTGACTAGCCATTGACCTTAACCCTGAAGGAAAGGGGCACTCTCACTAGGGGAATTGCATGCTTACTCAGCCCTAAGCCACATCTGAGCCGAAGCTGCCAATTTTGCCAAATTATGTGTGATGCTTTTGAAATGTGGACTATTGTCCACCAGGGACTAAGCTGAAATGACCGAATTCATTTCACTTAAGTTTTCAATGGCAATAACATTATTTAAAAAAAATACCAACTATAAAACATTTATCATTCTGATTTTATTCATCTTTGTCATTTACTTATGTTTCATGGTAGTTTGTAAAAGGCAGTGAAGTTAATGTCCCATTATTTCAAACCCCCAAGGTTAGATTTTCAGGCTTAAATTGAATTTAAAAACCACATGTATAGTTAATTTGTACATTAACAAAATTTCTATCAATCACAAGAGCCTTGAGCTCTTGCAGATTTTTTTCATGTTTTACTGAAATCATTAGTAGCTGAAAAAGAGCCTAGAGATACTGAGATAGGTATTCTGAAATGCCTCTGAGCAATAGACACAGAAATGCTTCCTTAGGTGAATCTTTAGCATTCCTCTACTGTGCAGAATAGCAAAGACAAACTTAAGAGCTAATGTACCTTTAGGTCATTGGTGCCAGTTCTGTCAGAGCATCCTCTAAGAGTGTTGCTAGCAAGTGTAATAACACTTACAGCATTGTGTTGGTAGTGTGATTTTTTTCGTTTTGGTTTGTTTTTTTTTTTTAGAAAACTAAGCCACAGAGCTTTTAACTGAACACTTTGAAGGACTTTGCTAAATCAACTGGTAAATTTTAAAACAGTTGCTTTGTCAGGAAATCTATCTTTTTTTCCTTCCTTGAGAAATTTTTAGAACTGACTCTGTCATGTTTTCCTTGAGACAATGAAATTTGGTCACAGAACTCATTGGTCTTGGGGACAGAATGATAATGTGGTTTGTATTAGCATTTTAAAAAATCAGACTTTCAAAGGAATGAGGTTTTAGGGAAATCCTACTGTTTATTCAGTTTTGAAAGGAAGTAGAAAATGCCTAGACAACAAAACTTGTGCCACAAACTGTGTCCAACACAGGTAGAGAATGACGGTACTGAATACATTCTTCAAGGCCTCAACTATGAGTTGGCTGCTTGCAGAGCCGTACATTTGTAAAGGCCCATAAAGCTGCCTCTCATCTTGGCTTGAGCTGCAGAATTAGAGACAGCCTTAAACTCTGTGGCTTCAGCCCTCTCTAAAGCTGTTTGAGGCCACACAAGCTCTGAGAAATCAATTCTTTGATAGCCTATTCCTCTGTGGTCAATTGCTTGAGGCACAAAGCTATCTTTTGGCAGAGCTGAGGATGAACGGATGTAGAGGCAGCCAGCCCAAACATGTTCCTTTTGGACAAAGAATGGAATATGGGAACTACCTTGAAATAACCAAGGGACCCAAGATGATCTATCTATGCTTTAAAAAATTGGTCTCCCCAAAACTTCCTTATATTTTTCCCCTTCTACAAAAGGCCACACTGATGTCATACTCTGTTTTTTCTGGAGACCTCACTTTGCTCTGAAGCAAAAAGCTAATAATGACCCAGCTGACAACCAGGCAGTTGTAGCTGTTGTTTGCACAATTATTAACGGAAATGCTCACACCTTCACTGACCTAATGCCTGTATTCATATTTCCAGAAAATTGTACCTCAGTAAACTTGTTTCTATAACATTTTGCCTGTTTCCTCTTACCAGCTACATTCATTTCATGTACTTGTTTTTATTGTGTTTGTTAGAATCTAACTTCTAAGGATAAATATATATGGCTCCTTATGCTAGTCAGCTTCTAGTAGTGAGACCGATGCCCAGGCCACTACTCCAGCAAAGCAGCAAAAGCCACTAATTGTGGCAGGGACTTTCTGAGAACTGATGGGTCATCTGCTGCTGTATGTTATGGTCTATGGTGTGTCTCTTTTCTTTTCATATGAGAAGAAAAAGGATAGAATTTGTGGTTTTCAAATCTATGGAAATAAAATTTTCTGATTTGTATGTATAATTATTTCAGGCTTTGGAAGAGAACTGGAAATAAATTACCTGCCAAGCATTTTCACCTCAGTTCATTTCAAAGACAACTTCTTCTGTAGCTTGGTAATGGTTAGAAGAAAATGAATTTGGCCTCTTGCTGATAATCACGTTTCTCCCCTGCATTACTTAACATTGTGGTAGGACTGAAAATTAGTCTTCTCCTGCAGTTTTAAACCATCTTGACAATAAATATGTAGCTGGCCTTTGAGTCAGCTCTGCCTTAGGAAAGCAAGTGCGATGGTGGTGTCAGGCTGCTTATTCAGATGACTTCTTGCTAACATGAAGCATGCGCTGAGCTGATCCGACGTTGTTCATCCTGATCTGTGTCAGTTGCTAGGGTACATCAAGATCCACCAGACCTTGAGCAGAAACAGAGCAGGCAACAGCCAACACATGCTCTTCTCTGAAGAGTCCCCGAGTTTCACTGTGTGTGCTTCTACTTTGTGCACTGGGCCATGATGGCAAGTAGGACTTTGGGTATATTAAGGGAGTTGTGCGAAACTCTGGGCAATGGAACAAAACAGCCTTTCATAAAATGCATTTTAGTAAAGCTTGGAGGGCAATCTTCCTGTGTTATTGAGTGCCATGACTCTTACTGTTCAGATGGTCAATTTTTCTGCTTGATATTACCCTAAGTTGTAATATAATCCTTATCTATAGTTTAAAAAAAGAAGCTACAGAGATGCAGTAGAGGGAGCAGGAGAATGATATGAAGGAAATGTAATTTCATACCCATCATTTTTCATCATTGAATTATGCTGGCTGAAAAGCTTCTATCTATCCCCATCAGAATCTCATTACAGGTCAACTTACAAAGTAAAGTAATACTCAGTAAAAGTAAAAGTGACAGAATTTCTCAGCTGGCAGATGGCCCAATTCCACAATTATTCACCTTAGATAGTAGTCATGTGAATAATACCAAAAAGCTTGTTAGTGCTTTACCAGCAAAAGTGATTAATTTGCACAACTATGTGCTGAAGAAATGGTTCTTTGCAGTTTGGAAGTGAAGAATGTACTGTTTTCTTGTGTATTTAATTTAGATTAACTGAGACACGGTAAATGTAAGAATGGCCATACCAAGATGGCCTTGAGGTGATTCTGAGTCTATTGGAGTTCTAAGAGGAACCAAAAGCAGATACGTAAGGAATAGTACCAGAACAGGGCAAGCACGTGGTGATACTTCACCAAATTGATCTATCCTGCTGTGATTTGTAGCTGCGAGGGGCTGATGTGATACCTTTTCTATTCAGTAGCTCTCAGTGGATTTTTCTTCCATGAATTTCCCTTGTTGCATTTTGACCCTGTGTACCTATTACTAGCTAATAATCAGAAATTCTTAATCTGTGTTCAATTCAGGTGAAACCTGCTTTATAATCAGCGAAATGAGTCTGTCTGAACATATATGTCGATTATTTTTTTTTTAACAACCGAATTGTAACCTACTAGAAAGATTCATGGAGCAGATCCAGGTGAACCCTGATACTGTCTGCCTCTGAATTGTTCTCCAGCACCGGGGAGACAGTGTTATGCAAGCATAACTGTTGAACCATTTTTAAATGGGTAAATAAACCTTACATTTTTGCATGTAATTGAATGCTAGCAAAGCACAGAAATAAGTAGGAGGCAGGGGACACCATAACTGGAAGACATGGAACATTTAAATCTATAATACTCTTTATTCTGAGGAAACTTTGGTATAATATTTTAGAAACCAGAGAAAGTCATCTTGAATTAATTGTTTCTAAGGAAAAACATGTTTCCAAGAAAAACAGAGGAAAGAATTCCAGGGAAATTTTTTTAAGCATCTAAGATCTTGTTTCAAGTATTTGGGCTAATACTATTTTTTAATGAGTCCTTTTTACAGACTAAATTTTATGTATGTGTGCTCATGTGTACACACTCTGATTTTTGTTAGCTGCCTACAGAAGTTTCTGCCTTTGTAGAATCTTGCTGATTCCCTCAGGTCTGGTTTCTTGTCCGAGGAGAGTGATGCTTCCCCAGAGCTCTGCTGTCGGTCTACAAAGCTGCTTGCTTCCCCAGAGCTCTCCAGCTTCCCCATAGGATTAAAGCCACTTGTCTTTACAGTTTTGTCTGACTGAAGACACTGAAGGTTTTCATGTCTACATCCTGTGGAAGTTCACTTTTATTGTAAGGATTACTGTTTGCCTTACTTGGCTTACTACCCTAGACATAGACCACTTTTCCTCACTACTTTAATTTTGGCTGTAGATGAATTGCCTCTTCCTAGAAAGAAATAAAGATGAAACAATAATAATCCTTCTGTCACAAAAGAATATAGTTTCTGGGGTTTAGTCTTACAGACTGAATAGCCCATTTTTTAAAAGAAAACAGATTGTCAGCCCAGTATATTAGCTTCACTTGAAACTCTACCATTCCATGGTATTTCTGTAAAAGGCAGCGATGCTAACTTTTCTGATTTTTCAGTTCTTAGTGTGCTAAAATACCTTTTCGGGATGGTTCTCTCTGGTTCTGGGGGTACTGGCTATTTGAATCTACTGCTTGACAGGTGTTGTTCCTACAACCAATCAAGAACACTTTGCTGAGAATATTTTTTTTATTAATGTACTGATTGTGAATTATAAAGAAATTTGAGATGCCTTGGTTGTTTCACTTTGTTAAAATTAAAACTGTGCTTTTCTACCTTTTCTGGGGTCTTGAGAAATGTGCCTAGTTGCTAACAGAACTGTTTCACTTCAAAAAGCTTTCCGCTCCTGGAAAGCCAGCGTAATGGGGAACGCTCTCCTTCATAGTGCCTGCTGTTTGAGCTCTGCACCCTAGCTGGGCTCGTATCCTCCCTGTCATAATCTCCAGCCTCGTGGGTAGGCCAGGGATATCTTCTGCATGATTCGAAGCATTTAATGACCACATTACTATAAGACAGATGAGATGTTTTAACTGTCTTCATTTTTCAAGGTATGGCTCCTTCATCTGTTTTTATCATCTTCCTTGACAGTGACAAACACCTCTCAGCCAGGAAATGCAGTGATTATATAGTCCCTTTTTTAATTTGGTAGTTTCAGACCATGATACTCCGTTGTAAAGAGTGCGTTTGTAAAGAGGCAAGGGTGGCAATGTCTAGAAAACAGAGGTGTCTGAACCCAAGAAGGACCAGCCCAATTAAAAGATCCTGTAGGGCTGCTATTGCACTGTAAGAGAAGCAAAAATTTAGACAGGTGTGTGTGCAGACCCAGTACCTTTAATGTCGGCTCCAATGATCTCCCTGCTTCTCGGTGGATACTGTGTACCCATGTACCATCTCCCAGGAGAGATAATTTTACAAGGAGAAAAGCCCCACTTGCACTGCAGGGCCCTACCAAGTTTGTTCTCAAGAAGCCTTGCTTCATAATCACAATCTGCAACTCTTGCAGTGAATTCAAACACTGTACTGATGAAAAGATGAACAGTAAAGTTCATCGCCATTTCTTCTTTGCATGTATTTTTTTGGGACATAGAATTTCAGGCATCTAAGCATGTTCATTGTTGACTTCAATTTCAAATAAGTAAATCTCTGCTGATACTATGCTGTCTCAGCTATTGGCTGCAAAAATGATGCAGTTTTCATTTTGTTGAGCTTATTTATCATAATAAGGAAAAATGCAGTATTTTTTCCTCAGTTCCAACTTCATAAGCACACACAAGTCCTTTTTCAGCTCCATTTGAAATCAATGTGAATAAATTGATTTTAAAGCCCAGTGAATTCAGTAGGAGTTACTCCATTGACTTCTAATGTGCTTTCAGGTGTACTCTAATAGTGGTATGATCACACCTGGAACAGGAAAAATGCGGTTTTAAAATATGCAATAGGAAGATGAAATTCTTATTTGAATAAGAACTCTTCTGCAAGGTGGACTCTTGGGGTAGAGTTTGCCACAATTTTAAGTGTACACAGCCCCCACTGAGGAAATAGCCTTTTTCAATCAATTCAATGAGTGTAGAATCTGAATCCCTGAGGGCTGTGGTAGGCCTGCTATAAATTTAAAAAGCTAAAGAAAGTGTTCCTGAACTTCAAAAGTGAAGGCAGTACTCTGGATTCTTTCAGCTGTTTTTATCTCACTTTAGGTTAAATTATTACCCTGTTGCTCCAGTACCTTTGAAGTGCCTGGGGATGCCTGTATGTGAAAACAAGTATTGAAATTTAAAAAAAATAAAAGAAATACAAGATTGGGTTGGGTTTTTGTTATCAAAGTGGGCTGTGCTGAATCCCATCTGTATTTGAGAAAAAACATAAGAAAACATTCACTCTAAGCTATTTGGAGTCTCTCTTTTCAGACGAAAATTGTAATGTTAAAGCAATTTTTTTGTGCTTATATATTTAAGACCTTGAGCTGTTTGCAGAGACAGCATTATAGCACAGCTTTTAGGGAACTGGACCCATTCACACCAGCTTCACAATGACACAGATGCTTGTGTTATTCCCTGTACTCAGTGTTTAGTGTTAACCGCTTTTGATTTTTTTTTCTTTCCTGCACCAGGGTGTATATAACTGCAGGTTTATTCCAAAGCAACCATTAAATTAGTGCAGTAGGCAGTTGCTCCTTCAAACACTAAAGAGATGCTCCCTAGTGAACAGGGCAAATGTCACCTGTATTGGATCAGGCTATAGGTTATTGTTCCTTCTGCAATTAAATACAGACAGCCTTCAAATCCAAGCTTATAATAGCTGATGTGGAAATGGTTGTGAACATGAAGTGCTCAAATAAAGATACAAATAAATATCAGTGCCTGATACTGGGTTCAACTTTGAAGACTTTCATTGGTTTCCTTTATCTCAGGCCCCCAGGTCTCTTAACAAGAGACCAGAAACTTGACTCCAAGAATACTTTCTATCTTCTGTACTACTGATTAGTTTTAAAATAAAGCAACTAGTTCTTCAGACAAATAAATGAGATATTTTGTGTTGATTTAACTGGAGAAACAGTAACAAAAACTAGTAAGGTTTTCTATAAGTAAAAATGATGGGCTAGTTCTTGTACACACAATCAACTTTAGTTTTCTTATGAGACATGGAATCAGAATTTGACTTGATGCACTTAAGCTACTATCACTTCTCCAAATCCTGCAGGAGAAAATTAATTTTGCAATGCCTACTGTACTGTTCTTTAGCATACATAATTAAATTTTGCTCTATTTTACCTCTAATGCCTACTAATATAAAAGACTACAAGCGTATAGCACACTGGAATAGAAAATGAAACTAAGTACTAAAATGAACCTGAATAAACAGAAAGCAGGTTGGTTAAAAATATATTGCCAGGCAGTGTTTGTATAATGAAATACAGACTGCTTTTATTGTATTTCTGGCATTGCTTCTATACGTTTTCCATGACCAGACAATAAATATGAGAGATACGAGGGAATACCAAATTTTTTCCTGTTAAAATTAAATTTCAATTTCTAAAAACTGTTAGCACTCACAAAAGAAAGACTAGAAGGGTTTTATACCGCCTGCCTCAAGAGGACAAAGCTTCCACTTGTTCTGTTGAAAAGGTTTGAATTCTAGGAATTTTCTTAATGACTGTGAACTGGAAACATGCCTAGGTAGATGATACCACTACACTTTCTATTCTTTCTTAAACTAAATCTGTCCAAAGGCAGGAAATTAGGAAGGACCAGTATACTATTTTAAACAAGTTCTGGCTTGAATTTTATTACACTCAGACCTTCAGCTGATTTGTCATCCATCTCTTGAAGAAGAAAAAAAATCAAGAATCTCTAAAGTGTGTAATATTTTCCAGTCAACAGTCCCCTAGAGTTCAAGGTCAATATTGTTGAGAACTCAACATCAACGCAAACTCAAGCACTTCTAACATGGGGCTTCTGGCAGAGCAGTAGATAAAACTAACAATGTCTGAATTCATGTTGAAATAAACGATATTGCTTGCATTCAAATGACGAGGACTTTATGTGGAGTAAGGGTTTGCTTTTATTGGTTAAGTGGCAGAAAAGTCCATAAAAGCAAAATAAATAGGGGCAAGGAGTAAAGTATGGAATGAGAGCACAAAGAAATCCTTGGGGCTTAGCCTTGGAGAGGTTCTCCGTCACCACCCACTGGAAGCTGATTTTCCAGTTGGCATATACCCTCTCAGAGCTGTGCTGGGAAAGGACAGGTTCATGCCCAGCTGCAGACCTGCTGAAGGGAAAGGAAGCTCATTCTTGTATACACAGCATTTCCATAATGCCATATGGGTCTGTGAGTGTTTGTCTAATACATAAGGGGAAGCTGCAAAATGCAGCCTTGAGGCAGCAAAGCTTTAGTTAGTCCACTAATCCAGTGTATTTAAAAAAAATAATAACTTAGCAATGATTAGTACACAGCTTTTTATAGTTACTGCAGATGCTGTGATATTTATTTATTTTTGCAATTAATAAGCTTGAATCGATTCTTTAAGCATCTTTCTGTTATGATTTACAGGGGATATTGAGCCATCAAACCTATCAAAAGCATTAATCTTTAATACGAGGGCAATTCAGTTATCTTGCCAGAAAGTTTTAATTAGAAGGAAATTCTTCATCTCTATGATGCTTAGCTGTATTAATCTTTCTGCATCAGTGTATCAAGTTTTGGCTGCAGGAGCAATGTTTTAAGTTAATTAATTCTTAAGGAAAAAAAGTTGTTCAGAAGATTGAGCTTAGCTCTTGTTTGCTAGACAGCTACTCAGTGCCTCTTCTGCCCTTGAGTAGAAACTTACTTTTATAAATTGTACCAATCTGAAAATTTGAACAAAGTTTTCTGAAAGCATGTGCTTTTAACCTCAGAGTGTGCGAGTGGCTCTGCATATGCTGGCAGGACAGGGAAGGGGCCCTAACACTTCTAGGTGAGCTCCTGTCCTGGTTTCAGCAGGGATAGAGTTAATTTCCTTCCTAGCAGCTGGTACAGTGCTGTGTGTTGGATTTAGGATGAGAACAATGTTGATAACACACCGATGTTTTAGTTGATGCTGAGCAGTGCTTACACTAGTCAAGGACTTCTCAGGTTCCCATGCTCTACCAACTGAGCAGGCTGGAGGTGCACAAGAAGCCGGGAGGGGGCACAGCCAGGACAGCTGACCCCAACTGGCCAGAGGGACATTCCATACCATGGGACGTCATGCTCAGTACA
>NW_008824746.1:167502-168942 GCF_000699105.1 Pygoscelis adeliae | reverse complement strand
TGCATTGTGCATCACTTGCTTTGTGTATTATTATATTTCAATTATTAAATTGTTTTTATCTCAACCCATGAGTTTTCTCACTTCTACTCTTCCAATTCTCTCCCCCATCCCACCAGGGCAGGGGGGGAGTGAGCGAGCGGCTGTGTGGTGCTCAGTTGCTGACTGAGGTTAAACCACAACAGCTCCGTAACACCCCTTAATCAGCCTTCTCACAGCAACAGGACTGTAATCATTAGTGAGATCAGGAACTAGGGCCTCTAGAAAGCTGATGAATGCAGAAGACTTTCTCCAGAAGTCACTACAACAACTGTAATGGTCAGGAGTGGTAGTGCAATTAAATCTTTTTTTGTCAAATGATACATTATCAAAATGAGAATTTTTCTCTTTCATTCCAGGAAAACATTTCAGACATTATTATTGTCAATATATTAGTGGTAAACCTTGATTAAGATGACTTGCACAACAGAAAAGCATATTTCAAGGTCTCTAATTTATCCTAAATTACATTATATAGAAGCTACTATTTTTCTTTAGTAAACCAATTGCATAAACCAAGAGAGAACACTTGCATTAAACGAAAAAACAGAAACTAATTCCAGGTATTTAAAAAGTTCACAAGAAAAAAAATCCCTAATCTAAGAATGATGTAATCCTGGCTATATATTTATCTGTTTCCCACAATAGTGGTTATTCATTGTAATTGCCGAGTTTACAGGAAATTGTTAGTGTATTCTTATCTAATATTAAATAACAGATGCATATTTCTTTCTAAATGTTTAAACACATCTCTTTCAAGTGGCAAATTTAATTTAAATGTTATATCTTGCCTCTTTCTGACCACCTTCCAACAGTTAGGACATGAAAATAATACAAGAATTCACTGCAAATAAATTTTTGTTAAATACCATTTTAAATGTTTGATTTGCAATCATGAGTTTTGTGGTTAATAAAAAAAGGCTTTCATTCTCTGAAGTTTGAAGTTTTCCTCTTGAAGAACCACTATCCTGAGAAACAGATATCCCATGACATTTCTCTTCCAAAATTTGCCATATGAACATTCTTACTTCCTTATGTGTTGTAAATCTGCTCTTAGCAGTCACCTGCTTGTACTTTAAGTTTTCCTGAATACACTGGTAAGTTGTACCTGTATTGAAAAGTCCATCTGCAGTTAAGTTTTTGGTTTGATTCCCTTCCCAGATGATCAGAAATATGCCTCACGTCTATATCTCATCCTTTGTCCAAGTCCTTCCTAACTTGATTTGCCAGAATAGAAAGATGGAGGTACATGCCTTTTTCTCAATTGTGTAGCTTTTTGGAGAAGCTGAATATTTTAAGAGTAAAGTTTCTGCTTTTCTCTTGTATCTTTGACTTAGAGTAATTTCTTGGCTATAGTCTCTTCATGCAGGATATGCTTATGCAAGCAAACACAGTATTGTGGAA
>NW_008824746.1:110072-167479 GCF_000699105.1 Pygoscelis adeliae | reverse complement strand
AATTATTTCACTATATCAAACATAGCTGACACTGCCAACAAAAAAGCCTGATGTGAGTTTTCAAGCAAGTTGCTTGACAAGTGTCATTCCTACCCCCAAGGTATATTCAGTTAAGTATGGTTTGTTCTGTTATGTAATACCTGTACAATACCTTTTGCTTAGATAATGTATGCTGGAGTACTTGTGCTCGGGAGGGAATCTTTCCTTTAGATATGAATGTGTACCTTTCTGAACATAGTTACCACTGTTTGACAGGCAAGTATCCTCCAGGAACCATTATGTGTTAGGTAAAATACAAAGGACTACTAAAACTCCAGAGTTGTATCTAACTTTCTCCATATGTTTTAGGATCTGTTTGGAAATCTTCATATTTCAGTTAATGAATGTTGACTGCTCAGCTAACTGTTGCATTTCAGATTACTGTTCATCTGAGCAGTACAAATGTCACTGAAAAGTGACAATGGGGCCAAGACTGACTTATCTCTAGTGTCCTGTATTATGTCATTACTTCTGACATCAAGCTTTTCAAGAACCACCATATTTGTTGTCCTTGGAGGAGGATTGGTACTTGTTTCAGGCAATCCCATTCAGCATCTGTTTCCAGAAATGGTATGATTTCAGAGTTGTGTCTCAGTAGTGCGTTACTTACAGTCAGTAGCCTGAGCAAGCTTTTATGTGGTGTATCTTTAACAAAAGGACTGCCATATTTCCAGTTAAGGTCCAGTATTTTGAATGTATATCTTGCAAATGTAGTCTTCATGCCCTGGCTGCATCAAATGCCAAGATGTAACCAGGCTTCTCAATAATGAGCTGGGTACACTGCTGTTGTTTTGAGAATTTGACTGTCAGAATAATAGTAAAGTGTTGATTAAAGGCATTAGGAAGTGAAGTTCAGGTTCCAGGAAATCTGTGCTGGTGTTGTTTCTGCAGTTAAATGTTTTCATCTAAACTTATCTTCGTGCCACTTGAGGCTAGATTTTTCTCTCCAATTTCATACAACTAATATTATGCTGTGTCATAAAACATGGTGAATGAGGCTGTGTTCTACATATAATCAACTTTTTCAACATTTTCTTTAAATCCAATGGAATATTGCTACTAATGTGCTTTTTTCTGGGGAAAAGAAATAATTGTGATATGAAGAAAGGTATAAGTGTTTCAACTAGGATTGTCCTCTGGAGTTAGTTCAATTGGTTTCTCAGGCCCTATGGGAAGCTTGTAATAAGGACAAACAACAGATGGACCAGAACAATGTGCTTTGTGGCCAGTGAGGAGCTGACGTGGTCTTATACTGAACGCTAGACTCTGGTTTGATGTTTGAATGTGTCACTTAGGAGATGTCTAAATGGAGCAACAAAGCTAAAGGAAACAGGACTTCACACGGTGCATAGAAATCATTGTTCAACAAGAATTATTGTATTTGATTGACTTGTGCTTGTGAGACAAACCATGCAGATGGTCTAATGCAGATGAATAAACAGAAGAAAAACAGTGGAATAATCTAAAATTTTCTTTAAACTATTTCATTTTTTCAGTGCTAAAACCTGAGTATCCAGCCTTTTTACTCTGTGTTCAGTGACTCTTGCTATCACGATTTTTTTCAGGCTCAGTTTTGAATGCCTAAGCGTATTGGATTTTTTTAAATGAGGTATACTTTCAAATTACTTAGAATGTAGAAAAAGGGTAAACATGCTCTGTAACTTCTTAAACTGTTCTCTGTCATCTTAAAAGTGAACCCACAAGTTGTTGTCAGTTTAAAAAAAAGTCACATAAGTACATTCTTTTCTATCTGCACCTCATCTAAAAACTAGGTCCTAGACCCCCAATTTAAGACTTTTTTTGCATCAATACATTATTTTCAGAAACCCAAGTGTGTGAGCAATGAAGAAGCATTAATATATATGAGGTATTGTTTAATTGTTGATAAATTAAGTTGTTCTGTAAGGAAGTAAGAACTGCTTTTCTATCAGTGGTGAAACCAATGAAGATTGGATTCTTATGAGGTTTGGTCTCATCCATCTCCCAACACTGGGTATCCCCACAGTGCCAGCTGTCTCCCTGTTTGGCCATTGAAAGTTACTGCTTTGCATGCAATTGCATGCATACATATTAATTTAAAAAGCCAGTGTGTATATATGGGGATTAGCCAAGTGGCTGCTGATTCTCAGAATAGAAACAAGAACAGGATATTGAATGCCTCCTCTTTAGTGTGGAGCACTAATACAAGTTTCTCTCTTCTATCTGCTCAGACTTTTGCAGAATTGCTCAAAACTTAATATTTTTGAGATTTCTGCTGCCCTATCAGTTTTTGTTGAAATTGGACATTTTTTTTTTAAATTGCAGGACCAGCTAGATGGCATGGTCACAAACATTTCCTTAAGAAACCCTGTAAATAAGGTTTTTATAGGGTTTTTTTAGATTTTTTTTTAAATAATTTTATAGATCCCCTTATTCTGAAATTCAGAAGTCTTGAGCAATAGACTTGTATGACATTTTAGTAATTTAAATGATGCTTAGGCTGCTAGTTGTTTTATAAAGGCTGTAAAGCTTGCAGTGAGGTTCAGAAGAGGTGCAGAACTTCTCTTCCATAGATCCTAGACTTGAAACCAGAGGACTGGTACAGACAGAAGTATGCTATGCTTTCAGTAATGTCAACATCACCATAGCAATATATAGTATTTGTACGTTTTCCGGTTCTGAGAAGTTCAATGACTCAAGAAGACTTTTCTCCCTTCTAGAGATAGGCCCCAGGTCAGGGCTGAAGCATGTTGAAATAGCTCTTCAGTAAAGTAGCTACACTGCGAGTGTTCTCTGTAATGTATTTGTGTGATGGATCAATGGCTTAGATTTTCAGTGTCATAAATCTGGAAGTTCAACAGCTTTCAAAAGCAATGCATGCACTTACCAAAAGTAACCTAATGGTTGAGTAGAGATTTCAGTAATGGGATCAACAGTGCTCATGGAAAGCAAAACAACGGGGAAGGTATTTTCAAGCTGAAGAAATCCTAGCAAAACAAAGCATTAATCAGATAAGGCAGATTCATATAAATACATTACTTGGTTTCTAAATGCAGATATTAATAACTCAATACTAAATATTCAAACTTCATAAAGGAATGTGCTAATAGGCACTTACCAAAAAACATTGTAATGTTTTTGCATGTGTCAAATACCCATAACTCTGACATTTATGCATTGGCTGAATACATGTTTATCTCTTGTAATTTCTTTGCGTGAATACTTGTGATATGGGCCTAAATGCTGGCTAGAGCATTCGGCACCCAAGACTGTATTTAGAACAGAGGTCCTAAACCTTCTGCTTGTCTAGCAGCAGAAGTATCAAAAAATTACCCCCTGAAATCTAAATTATGATCAATTTGTACAATTTTTTTAATACATTCATAGGAACTTAATGTTCCCATCAGTTCTGGTGTACATTATGTTTGTACTCCATATCCACTATGTGGAGGGAAAATAGTAATAAAAGTGTATTAATTTTCTTGGTAAGCTATGTACTCTCTCCAAAGCATGAATATGGTACAAGCTAGTATGTTCATGTGTATGTCTGAAAATAGAATCCTTCTATGGATTTAACATGCCTTATCAAGAAATCTTCAAACTGCAATATGTATAGGATCCACCTTCCTTATAAGGCACTTACTAACGTTATTCTCTTTGAAAATTTTCTGGCTTTCAAATACTGTGCATGAAGACCTATTACATTCTCCTTTATTACAGCAACATCTCCTTGTGATATTCAAAATGCTTGTCTTTCAAGGATGCTGTTATAATAAGGTCCAGAGTGTTTGTAATAAATTCATAGAGATCAATGAGTAGTTCATGAAATAGCTTCACAGTCACTTGTGTGAAGCAGCAGTGCAGCAATATAAAAACTAAGAAAAAGCAGCTGCAGTTACATACAAAATTAAATGCCTTGCTGCTTTTGACATGAAATTGTAAAAGGTTATGCTTTTTCTTTTAATCTACATATGAAAACATTATATTTCTGTCTTGAAAAGAAATCCTCAACAAATGGCTGAAAATTTGGAGATACTGAATTCCACCTTTCTCTTGCTCTTGGATTTCAAGGTTTCCTGTATTTTGATGAAAATATGCCTAAAGGAATAATCATCATAGGACTATTAAACACTTGGAGTCACTTAATACAATAATAGGCTTGTAAAGCCTCCTGTAACTCTTGACTATATGTTGTTGCTACCAATGAAAATTAGGTGACTCATGCCAGGTAATTACTCTTCCACTATTTCTGTATATCTAGCTTAAATGTGTTAAGAACCTGATGATGGTTTAGCAGCGTCCATGTGAGAAAGATGTCATAATAAGATTCAAATGCTGTTTTGAAGGAGTATCTTTTTATAAACCTACAGGAGCATTTTTACATTTTAGAAAGAACGTGCATTTGTGCTGTTGCAATATACCAGTTACTTATTATTTAAACTTTTCTATAAAGGACACTCTAAAGTCATTTTATTGAAGCTACATGCTTTATAAATAAACCAAGCAGTTTGACACAATGTACTCCATAAGCATGTGGTCATGGATTATGGTATTTAAGGGTATTGTCATGCTGGAGCTGCATAATTAAGTCAGAAGATGATTCTAAATGCACTAACTTTGAACTGTGAGTGTTTATTCTTTAGAAAGCAAATTTTAAATGTAGATTAACTGTGAAAAAGTCAATTTTAAAAAATAGTTTTAATTAGAAACAGCTAAAATTATTCATGGTTAAAACTTTATGAAAGAACCTTCTTCGTACTTGGTCTAGAAAGCTAATATCATAAGTGGATATTTTCATGAAATAGTACTGAAAAAGAAACACATCAGAAATTGCTTTTCTCACTCATAGTCGAACCCATCACTGTTGCTCTCTAAAACAGCTAAGCTGCTCTTGATTTCCAAAGATGGAGTATCACTCTGCTTTACAATTGCTTTAAGCCAGTTTTGCTCTTTAGAAATCCAGGAGAAAGAAGAATGAGGCTGTGTGGGTGTTTTGTCTATCAGTCTGCGTAATCAATAGTTGACACAAAAGAACTAATTGCCCTTAGCATTTAAAAAGAAGTGCTTATTAGCACAAAAGCTGTGTATCCTCTTATTGTAGTTAGTAACTCTACTACTCTGATACTTATCTACAGTCACAATCAGATAAAAAGAGTTGATTTCAGCCAGGATCTGGGGAACTAAGGACTATAGGAAGGTGGGAAGAACATAATGTTAGAAGTATAATCCAGTCTGTCAAGAAGTTTCTCTTTACTGTTATTGAAGGATTGGCCTGATGCCTTTCCATCTTACCTCTATTTTTAATATTGAAATCAAGATAAACTAGGAGAGAGATTTTTTATTCCTTGAAATTCAATTAAATAACACTTAGTTTTTAATGTTTTAAAGTATTCTGCCTCTTAAAATTTTCTGTTCTGCATTTCTTTCGTTCTCGGGAATCTAGAAGTGTAGCAAAATTATAGTGAAAAGCTAACACCATTCTGAGATGCTTTATTTTACAACAGTGAACAGGAATAGGCATAAACAAAATGTAAAGTGCCTTCCACCGGCTAACTACATCAGATAATGCTCCAGACAATTGATTTTGTTGCTTGCACTTATGTATGAAGCAATGTGTTGGCCTGATTCAGCACATATGTATCATGAGGTTATGGAAAGGGCTAATTCTACTTACCAAAGGGGTGTGTGTATGTAAAACCAGATCAGTGCACTCACACACAGAGAAATAGATTGGCTAAAATACTTGCAAATTATGCAAGACTACTCAATGCTTCCCACTGTCATTTATATCTTAGAAATTTAGTGCACCCAGTGCTTTTTTGGAGTTGTCTCAATTTTAAAATCTTCAGGAAAGATTCCTGAAATGTTAATTAGCAATGCATTAACTTAAGTGCCTTCCACACCCAGTGTTTTTACGTTGCTCAACAAATATGTGCTGAAGTCTAATTAAATGAATGAGAAGATTCTTGATAATTTCTGTGATTTTTTGATCAGAGCCTGTGTTCCCTGCAGCTTGTGGCAGGGAAGCAGTGTACAGCTTGCTGAAAGTAGGACACTGTGCAAAAGAAAAGAATGAGTGTCATCATCTTGTCTTAAAAACATAATTGAAGTATTGAGATAGCTTGCAGGAGCAAGGGTGCAGAACCTGGGTAGTCTATTTCCTATAGAAGCAAAGCATTTTTTGTGCCCCAAAACTTTATTAAGTACTGACCCTTTGGCTCCCTGCTGTGCTATTCCCCGGCTTTGCCACAACAAGGTGGGGAGTGAAGGGGCAGAAGCAAGAGGGTAAGGGATGGGACTGTTAGCAGGTTTGCTCCAGAAGGTTGAATTGCAGAGAAACTTCGCTTTCAATTTGCATTTGCCTACTACTATATGTCTAAAACCATATTTAGATATCTACATGGACATTATCTGTTAGCTCCCTGCTTCCCCGAGATCCATGAGAACTGTAAATGTCCAGCATGTACAAAAATAATCTCGTAGGTTGGAGGCCCAGATAGACTTCAGTCCCAAATTTATCAGTGTTGATCAAACCCTCATTGAAAGGTATCTGAGCTGCTATTGCGAAGGAAGAAACAGGACAGTAGCACAACAGGACTGTTTCTTCTGTTTATTGAGCTATTAAAACACAAAAATGTGCTTTTAGCTGAGGGATGTTTTTAACTTGAGAGCCAGACCTCTTCCGTTGTAAAATGGTGTAGTTTCACTTATTTCCAGATGAGGAGCAATTAGTCCTTATATTTAGGTATTTTTTTCATAGATTTTTCTCTCAAATCTTCTTTCAAAAGATTTTGTTTCATAAATGTTTTCTTTACTGTACCGTAGCTCCGTGCAACTGCACTTCTTCCTCACTAAGGTTCTCTGCCCTTTCGTGTTCTCAGTTGTTGAGCATTTTGCTAGTGTTTCAAAATTCTTCCTTAGGGTTTCAGGGCCTTAGGATTTTTTTTTTTTTGCCCATTCCCTGTGTATCTTTTAATTTTTTTAACTGATTTTTGTTTTTCCTTCTGAAGTCCTTCTAAAATAATGATTTGGGGTCCTTTAGGAGCTAGATAGAATGAATGCTTGATATTTTTTCTGTGCCTTTGTTGGTACATAGTATACCTGGTATACAGTTCTGCTGTCTAACACTGTACTTTATGTGACAATGTTGCTACCAGCATCTCAAATTCTAATCAGAAAGTTTCTACTCTTTCTCCCTGATATATCAATGGACAGAGTAAATAAATTATTACATAATTTTTCAAAAATTCTTTAAAACATCCTTTAACTCACATGGTCGGAAATGTTTTCCTAAGCAGCTACTACTAACACAACTCTCAATTTGCTCCAGACTTCATTAAATGATTATATAAAAAAATCAGAAGCCTTGCTATAGAAGTCTATGTAATACAGAATAAATGCAGCCTGGCTAATTCAGGACATGAAATGGAGAAAGCTCTATTTCTTAAAGATAGCTTTTCCAGCAGTGCCTCTGCAAAAGTAGGCTTTTTGTCCCCTTCTTCCCTCTTACATTTATTCCTAAAGACTCTTTCCATCGATGTATGACTAAGTCATCCTTTTATCTTGATTTTTGTGGAAAAACTGCTTTTCCCTTATGGCTTCTTTTGGCCTAGAGCTTGTGAACCTTCAGTCTTTGTCAGTACGGAGTGAAGGAATACAAAATTTTCTGCAAATTGCCCCAGTGTATTAGCACTAGAGCTACGTGAACCTTTCCAAGTGTGATTTGAAAGGGTTACTTTCAAATCATAACTTCTGTGGGAGACCCAGTTCATATGGGTTCACAGGCCAACCAGTTAAAGGAAAGGTTGCAGGCTGAGCTGCCCCCTCCCTTCTCCCTACGTGTTTTCTCATGGGTTGGATCTCATTACAAACCCACAGGCAAGGTACAGGGCCAATCACATCATGTTAATTCATACAGGTTGACTGGTTCACTGGGACTGGAAGCTGGATTAAAGGTGAGAAGTTTATCACAGCAACAGAACTCTGATCTTAGAAAAACAAACATCTCTAAAATAGGTCTCTATCATATGAATCGAAACCTTAAATAAAAACAAGATCACTTTAAATAATTGAGGGAATCATACAGGGAATAAATCTTCCCCTGCCAGGAATACTCAGAGGTTGGCTTTGCTTCTAACACAACAAGAACTCTGATCTCAAGGAACTTTCTGAAACTTGGGTATAATTACATGAGCTGAAATAGAAAATAATAATGAGTCAGTTCTATATACCTGGGAGAATTACAGTGTAAGACACACAAGGGAAGGAAACGTTTTAATGATTTTTCTGGCTGGAGAGGTGAACTCGACTTGAAATGTTTTATCTTTCTAGGGGTAGGAAAAAAGTAAAAATACCCTCAGCTAAGCAAAAGTGACGCTAGGCAGCATTGATCCCATGCATTAATTTTAACTAATCAGGGAAATGTAAGAAGCACAAAATACTTTTCCTACATGAGCTCTCTTAAGGAATAAATTTGAAATACATTATGAACATCATGAGTTTTACTGTGGTTGGTCTGAAAGCGGTCAGTGGTATCCCAAAGAGTTTTTGATTCATTTCTCCTCACTTATTAGCATTGTATTATGATCAGGCTGTATTAAAAGATTATTGTGTTAGAAGTTTTTTATTCCTAGACCTAAGTAAAGCCAAGTGCAAAGTTTGGATTATTACCCCTTAGGGGATGTCCATGCAGACTTGTACACCTCCTTTTTCTTTGTGCTGTCACTTGACTAGACTGTCCTCATCAAAAATGCAATTGGATATGTGCTATGCACGTGTGAGTTATCTTTGGCCTCTATGGGGATATTTAAAAATGGATGTAGTATGTGTGTATATGTACTGTACCTAGCATACACGGTACATACTCGCAGCGATTGCTCTACTTTTGAAGGTAGTGCTGTACAGTAGATCTGAACCTAAAATGGCTGACTAGTTTCTAAATAATCCCCTAGGAAACAGTTTAGTCTAGGCCATTATCTTGATAGTTCATAATTAGGTTCAATAATAAAGCTTGTTTTGCTGACCTAGGTCAGATCATGGCGTCCACCGCATCTGTGCGCAGTGACCTTGCTCTGAGAGTGTATTGTTAGAAAATCCATTATTATCATCACATACACTTCGGAGAAGTGGCTGTTTTGTGAATTGATGGTGTGATGTTGCCACTTTAGATAAAAGAATCCATGAATTATTGACTTAATGAGTTAATGTTGCTTGATTTCACAACAAGGTCTTTTTCGTCTGGATGCTATTTACTGAACACATAATCACAACATATGAAGCAAGGCACAGATAACAGTACAGTGCATTTACAACCCTCTTCGCTTCTAACAAAGTAAGGTGTTAGCTAAGAATTGTTCTGTTTCCTTTAGAAAACCATTAAAACTTATGTAATTATAAGCAATTCCCATTTAAACAATTAACAAATAAAATGTTTATTTGTCACCGATTTCTTATCCCTTCCTTCTGTTTGGTTTAAGGTCTGTCAACAAGAACTTGCTAATTTTTTTAGAACCTAAACATACCTTTGTCCTTGTGACTAAGCCTAATGCTGCTGTCACATGGAGGTCCAGGAAAGGCTGTTAAAAGTCAATCCATGTCATCTAAAGTTCACCATATTAGTTTTTTTTCCTCTTAAAGCAGAGTTTTCTGGTAAATTTATGATATTCAGAAAGCATGAGAATATAAAGTTTTTATTGCAGAATGTAACATGTGAGAGGAAAGCAGGAAAACATATGGAGCATGTCCCAGAACAGTATAAGCATCAGGTTTCAAATACCTATGCTCCTTTGATCCCAAGGTGTGAATCCCAGCTCTGTTAACTGCTCACCCTTACAAGATAAATAAAATAAGGTCTGTGTGCAGTGTCTATGGAAACATATGTCCTATGGAAATGTAACTCTTGCTAAAACTGAAGGGAAATTTGTTTTCACAGAGACTAAGAACTGTAGAATTTATCCACATACAGCTCCACATACAGGACCATATCAACCAACACCCTCACATTCTTGAGATTTACATTAGTTCTTAAGTCTATGCAAAACCAAATAATTGTATAGAATTGTCCTAGTAGGTATTTATCTGTATGTAACTCCCACCCTTAGTTTCTGTAGAAATAGGTATGGTTCAAATATGCTGGCCTTGTATGACCTAAAATACTGTCATGAGAGAACCTGATTCTGGCACTTAAATTTTTTTTCACGTTTCAGTCTTTGAATAGTGATAATTGCTTCATCCTTTCTACTGTTGTCCCAATGGTCTAAGGAGCTGCCAGAAGGGATTGTGTCACCAGTGGTGAACGAGCTGATGCTTACGTATATGCAAAATACACAGTTTAAGGGCTGGATATCATGTTTGCGTTTGTGATTTTTCATGTTCAGTTTAATGTTTTCTATATACCACAAAGGACACTGGTCTACCTGGAAAATGGAAGGTGTGGGGCCATAAATCCAGAAGTACAAATGACAATGGGGTATTGCCCCTAGTGTGATGGAACCTGGGAAGCAGCCATCCTAGGCTTTCTGGAAACTTCTTGGGGTGAAGATGCTATGAACCGCATCCATGCAAAGCCTAGTTGCTAAATCCGGAAGCTAATATTATACTGCAGTCTTGTCATCTAGGATCGTTGAAACAAAGCAAGCTGAGAACAATATCTGTGATGGTACCTAACAAGCATGACCTCTCTTTTTCTGAATCACTGAGTTAGAAAATCATCAAGACTTCAAATCTGAACATGTGGCTTGCAAATGGTTAAAAAAAACCCCCAACCTGTTCTGCAGGAATCCAAGGATTAAAAACCTAAGTGCACATGGGAGATTTCCTGGAAAAACTAATTGTCTACACCTGACCAGCCCTGGTCACAAACACACAGTTAGCTGGAAGCAGCCTTTGAAATTCACTGGAAAAAAGGATTTTGACTGTCCATACATCATAACTTATTATAACATAACACTGATTTATTACAGATGATACTTACTAACTGTATTTATTTCAAAGCCAGGAACAATCTGCATAGAAGTTAACTGAAGTACTTCAGTCATGGTGAAACTTTTTTAATGGAAAAGGTACTTCTTTCCAGTCTTCAGTATTAGTCTATTAATCTCATTCCTTGATCTTCAGTCTTCTAAAATTCTTTAGAAACCTGTCAGCATTACACTAATGTCACATTAGTAGACTCTGATTACTGTTGTTAAAACGCAAATGAGTTAATAATGATTATCTAATTATTTTGAAGTGTCATCATAGTCATTTTGAAATATTACTAAGGAGAAGGAAGAATAACTAATTTTCTTCACTTTTCCAAACCAAAGCACAAAGGGGGAGGAAAACATTAGGGCTTTAAGGAAACTCTCAAACAAGACTCCTCACATTTTTGCAGTTACCAGTACAGTATTACACAGCTATTCAGAGGAGATAATTTAGATAGTTATCTAACTCTTGCAAAAGTGGCTAGATTATTTTGCTCTGTTTAATAGTATCCCTGGTTATATTAGGATTTAAAAAAAAAAAAATCAATTCCCATGACAGAAAAGGACAAGATGTGATACCTGCACAAAACATGAGTTTTCTAAGAGATGGTAAAGAGGAAGTACAAGTATGTCAGGTGCTTGTGAAGTGAGCTGCATCAGCAGGGACAGCACATGGAAATTTGCCTTTCTGTCCTCAGTTACTTTACAGGTTCTCTGCAGTTGCTTTCATTGGCAGGTGTGCTCAGCACTGACCCAAAATCATGTTCCGCGGGCTCCTGTTTCCTGCTACATTAGGAGGAGAGGAGGGGTCAGGGCAGACTCTTGGCCATTTGTCTTCCTTCTCAAGTGCTGCGCTCTTTGTAAATGAAAGAGGGCAATCAATAGGGCAATAAGGAAGGAGGACAAGTAGCCTGCTGGTACGCACTGCATGGGAAGGTCTGCTTCTTCCGGAGGTCTCCCAATTTGCCAGATCTTGCCAGTCGTAGATCAGGGAAATGAGACAGACAGAGCTTTCCTTAGGAGTGTGAGAGCTTTGGAATACACAAAGGCACTTTGTTGCTTTGCAGTGTCTTATGCATTACACCGAGGTGGAAGGAAGGTGGTGGCTTCATTGGCGTTTTGGTTGAATGTTATCTCTGTATACAGTGGAGGGATGTGTTGCTTAGCCCAATTCACAATGAGAAATGCCTGCCTTCTATTGAGGCAGAACACAGACCTTGATTTCACGAGGTCTCTATACATGCACCCAGCTACTGGAAATTGGCTGTGTCTCCTGGTATTTTGTTTATGCCACGGAAGGAAAAAAAAATCCAAGGGTGTGACAGACTGCGTGGACTTCGTCTGTACTTGGAGCTGATTTGATGTGAATAAACTCAGACTGGAAAAGCATACAGCCACACAGCAGTAGGTGTATTTTGCAATTTTTGAGGATCGTGTATGTGTGCACTCTTCTCTTTACTTCCTCTGTACCAACCCTCCTCAGTACTGTGGATTTAGTTTTACAGGCCTTTCAAGGCAGAGAACCTGAATAATTAAGAGCCTTTCTGTGCCTCACAACACTGCAATTTGGAAATTTGACATCTTACAATCTACCAGGACTAAAATAAAAACTTTTACATCTGGTAAAGCCTATATTGAACAATTAAGGGGGTGAATTTGTAGCTCTTCCCCATTTATATAAAGTACTCATTTCTAACCCGCAAGTGTTCTGAGATATTGGACTTTAAACTTGTCAGTGCTCTAAGAGTGCCCTGAACCTCAGACCAATACATTTTGGGGGCAAATTCGTCATTTGTAGGAAGGAAGAAAACATTTTTTTAGCAGGTTATTATCTGAAAAAAATGATGGTTGTCTGCAAGCAGCTGATAGGTTTGGAAGGTTAGAGGTAGTCCTGGCAAAGATGGATTAGTGGGCAGAGTGCAGGTGAGGCGGTCAGAGGTGCTAGAGAAATGCAATTTATCACTTGGTTTTGGAGTTTAGTACATGTATGTCACTGCATATATGGTGTATGTAATTATTTTATGTGAGCGATAATACTGGTTTTAGCTTTGCTGTAAAGGGAAGTAGTGTCTTTACTAGTAAGATGATAGGAATTAACAGAGGAATTGTAATGATATTAACTGGAAACCCTCTCTGGAAACTCTTTGACCAAGATCATCTCTGTGCTTTGTTAAAAATGTGTGCCTTTTATTTGCTGTTTTGTGTATTTGCAAAGCAGAATCTTTATACCGAGATTTGGGTTTCATTCTGGGTTTGGGTTATATATTCCAGACAACTTCAATTACTTCATTAGCCATACTTTCAATTGACTCCTTGCTTGCTTCCCTGCTCTAGTGCCCTGCAACTATATGTACTTCCATTTAGCTGCTACATTAGCCAGATTAATTCTGGGCTGTCCTGTCTCCTAAAAACTTCAAGTTCTTATCCTAGGTTATGTTGACTATTACTTACTCTCTTTGTAAGAAATATCGTTTTAAATTTAGATGCCCTTAGTGCAACTATTAGCCACTGTAAGCAAGAGTAGCAGAGTCTAGTTCATTGGATTTACTAGAATAAGGATTATTTTTTTCCCCATTAGTTCAGTTGATACCTTCACAGCTGAGATACCTGTTGGGTATCAAGGAAGGTGCTAAGAGCATCAGATGTTCTTTCTGCTCTTTTCTAATAAAATAATGGTGATTGTTGAGAAATCTTGTGCAAGGTTGGCTATACTGTTTCTTTGTAATTTTCTGTAGTAAGAGGTCTGTTTTTATAATCGTGGGGAAAAAATAATAGACGACTGGCACCAGAAGAAATCTTGGTAGTAAGGGCAGAAGTTATCAGGGAGGTGGTGTTAATGAGAGCACATCTGCTTTTCAAAAGCATCAATAAATTATTCAAAATACTAAAATGCTTCCTGTTCACTCCTACCTATAGCAAAACAACACAGTCTTTTGTTGCATTTCTCTACTGGTATAACTTCGATCACATCTGCACATATTCTCTGGTGGAAATTGGGATCTAATGTACATTTGCGGACACATTAGACTTACATGGCAGTGGAAGTAATAACATGGTTGGAAAAAAAAGCATGTAGTTTGGATATAATTGTGTATCAAGTACAGCCTTTACTTTAATTTTCTAACTGAATTAATTTCTTACCTTGTATAACATACATGTTAGTTTTATTTTTCAGACAGATGCCCACTTTTCAGCCTGCTAGAAGTCACCTTGTTTGGATCTCACAGGTTTTTAATGTTGCTCTTCAGGCAAAGCATGTAGTCAGAAAGGCTTTTTAAACAGCATTTGACAGCAGCCGTGTCTTTGCAGGGTATGCTCTATTGGGTATATATTACATCTCACTACACTATGAAACTGCCTTATAGGGGGCAAATGTGTACGTAGCTGAAGGCATGAATTGCAACTTTGAAGGAATTAATACAGATGATCCATTATCCCAATGGATCACACATTATGAACAATCTATTACACGTTATATACAGTGTAATAGAAATCACAGCAAAATCTGAAATTAATTTTTAGGAAAAAAAAAGCTGTCCAGACTGTCTAAACATGTCTTCAACAGGATCTGTCATCTGAGGCAAGACAATACCAAGTCTAATGCACACTTCAGTTCTCAAGGGTAAATCAGAAGCAGCACTATCCTGGTTTCTTATTTAAACCAGCACAAGCAGGGGAAGACTCTGTCTTCTGACTCTTCTGGTAACAGTGTAAATGGCTCCTGACACTGCCGTACCGGGAGCCAAATGTGATCACTGCTCCAATTACGTTTTGCTCAGACGTGGTCCACTCCTGCCTCTGCCAAGCAAAATAACTCTTCAATTACTGTATTCCTCATCCTTTAGTGAAGCTCTTCTTTTCAGAAGAAACTCGACCACGAGTTCAGTCTTGACCACCAGCGAAACACTGAATTGACTCGCCATAGTCAGGCTTGACTGTAGGATCTTTTTGCAGATGAAGATGTCAAAAGGCAATCTGTAGTGAGAATGACAGCATGATTAACCAGAATGAGGCCTAAGTCAGAAGTAGCATGGACCACTGGGAAATTAAGGCACCAATTTTCACTGTCAAGATTGGCTGTGATAGGGCAGTATATCCTAGCAACAGCAGAAACCTTAACCTCACCATCACAGCAAAAACTAATTTTGTTGTGTTATCTGTTCCAATATCTTTTAATCAAAAGTCTGTAAACAGAAAGTAAATACTCACGTCACTTTTCCTGGAACCACTTTCTTGTCTAATTGGGAAATCCCTAATTTAGTGAATTAAAGGTTACAGAAGCTTTAACAGAAATTTCATTTCCCACAACACTTTTTGAAGAAGGTAAGGTAAAGGCTCAGAATGTCTTTTTGCAGCTGCAACAAGTTAAGAAAGGTTTTAATGGGTAACATGGTTTTAATCACGCTTAGAATAAAATCTGTATCTCAAAATCCATGTTCTAAAAATACATGTTATAGGTTGGACCTATCATGCAAACACTAGTTAGAAAAATTACTAGTGGATAGTAAGGACAACTTTCATACAAAAGAAACTGTAGGATCAAACACTGTATCTTTATGAAGGGCATATACTTCACATATGGTGGGGAGTATAGCTTGAAAATCCTTTTATTTAAAGGATAATGTAGCTGTCTTCAAAGAACATGTGTTAGTTTGCTTTTTTACTTAGTAAAGGATTTCACAATCAAATATTCATTAAAGTGGATTACTTTGCATATTTTAAAGTATTGTCACAGTCTCAGTGATACAGTTTGATATGTTAGCTTTGAGTGACACTGGTAAATCTTTGGGCAGGGCTTAAATCATTTTGGGTTGACCTCCATAATCCTAAATTCGGGTGGACATAGATTTTTCTTCAGTTAGTTATGTAAAATATCTCTATTTTCACACTGTATTTTTCTGATGTGCGTGTGTATGTGTATATATGTGTGTGTGTTTAGGTATAATCTGTAAAAGCAGACTTCTCTTCCACGTCCTGCCAGTTCCAGAGTTGGTTCTGCAATGAGAGTGTGTGAGGCCAGGACTTGGAGCAGCAGGTCTGAAACTCATTTAATTTCCTTTTCACAATTTGAAAAGTAGGCAAACTTCGAAGTAGAAGGCGAGTTGTCTGGGGTTACCCTGTTTAGGCAGCTTTGAAAACTTTTAGAGTGTGATTTTTTTTTTTCTGATTTTCAAGGAGATATGCCAATATGTCTTGGTATTTCTGAAAATCAGGTTTTCTGTAGACTTGATATTAAAAAGGCTGCCCATGGATTACACTGGTATGCACACGGTAACATCAACGATATAAACATTTTTAAACATGGGTACCTAAATAGAAATTCTACCATTGGCTGTGGTAGAATCTACCATTCTACCCATATTCCTACACCTAGGTAGAAGAAGCTATATTTTCCAAGCTGTCAAGTGCCTGTAGTGCTCTCTGATTGCAATGGGATTCATGGGCATGCATCACTCCTGAAATTCAAGTCACTTCTATCAGGAACCCAAATTAGGTTCAGAGTGTAATGTGTATTTATGAAAACTTCCCAATTTTGGCCAGCCCCCAAGAATACCGTATTTTTAGCACACAATCCAAACATAACAGCTTTGATAGTAGTAGCTGTTGCAAGTCCTATACTGATAAAAAGTAAACCAGATCCTCCTTTTCAGTCTACCAGTTCTGGGAGATCAGAGCCACCATTTTTTAAAAGAAAACAATATAGAGCCAGAGAAATATTCCACTATTGTCCTGCTATACTGGTTGATTTACATGTGGAACATGTATTTCCACTAACTTCTAGGAAAAGTTTGAAGATCTAGATGTGAAACTTTGTCATGCTGTGAGCCAACTGTCCCATATTGATGCAAAAGGGAGAGAGGAAAAGCCAAGAAAATGCTTTAATTGATTCATCAATGCACCAAAGTGTGAACAGGCGTGATGAAGTGTAAAGAGGGATGTGACACCAGTGTGGCAGAGCTGTCACAGTGGAAAGGTTTTCCTGTAAAAGTGATGGCACTTAAATTTTATCTAGGCCTCCTGTCTGAGCTTTCATATTCCCTGGAAACTTATGTCATAAGGGAAGTGTCTGACCAACTTGTGAGCAGCCAGGCATCATGCTATCTCAACAGGTAAATATACACAGGCTGTGAAGAACCCCGAGTTGTATCAAGTTTGGGAGTTATGGGAAGTAAGTAATCTCTGACAGATCCAAAGAGTAACACATCAACGGATATAATTTTGGGAGAAAAGTGGTGATCATTAACAGTGATTCCATGTGGTATCTTTTGTCCTAAAGCATCAATTTAAACAAAGTTCAAATTGGAATCAATATCCTCAGTGTTAAAATGATACCCCCTCAAAGGTATAATGCAGCAGTTCCTAGGCATGGTATGTTAGACTATATTTCAGGATGGTAGGGTAAGACTGTGAAGGAGAGGCTGTTGTTAGTGAAATATAATTGTAGGAGATGGATTTGAGCCAGAGTATTGTACCAAAGGGTTGTTGGAAAGTACTCTGAGGGATTTTTACTGAAGAGATGGTATCGTGCATCTCATCCAAAGAATAGGAAATCAAAGAGGGTGGAAGCCCTTAGAGTCACTCTGAGGTTTTGGCTCTGGATTCATTTAACTGAGTATGAATGTTACTGATTTAATATTGATGTTGCTTACAACCTAAAATTACTGCTGTGGATATATTCAGTGTGTTAAGCTTGCTTGTAGGGGATTAGACATGTGAATTACTCTGACAGAGTTTTTGCCACCTTCGGAGAAATATGTTTGGGAAGGAACCCCTACCATTGTGTCTTAGGCCATTTGCTTTTACATTCAGAGATGCACCAGTTCCTATCTTGCTCTGGGAAACCAGAGATTCAAATATGGTCTTGAACAGAAAACTTTGGCAGAAGTACAAATGCAAGTGTGTGTTACTAGTACTACAGTTACCCTGCCACTTTGGAAATCACTAGTCAGACTCCATTTGGAATATATGTAATTCTGCAATGTATTATAGGAAGGACATTGCTGACTGAGCTTGTAAAAGTGCAGTGGAAGGCAAACAAATGCATGAATTTAGGGTTTTGAAAGTATGACTTATAAAGAAAGATTGACCCAACCTGTATTCTAAGTTAGAGAAAAAAGATTTGAAGGAGTGAGGAATACTGGTATGGGCAAAAAATACTGAAGTCATATGGAGATAGATATATGTTCTAGTTCCACACAGATCATATAGCATCACCAAAACAATGACATGTCTGAGGCTAATTTAGACCACTATCAACTGTATTACCATAAGGTGGATGACTGCTGATCCAAGACCCTGTGCTTGGTGCTGTGCCCAGCCAGGGAGCAGGCAGGAGAATGGTGGGCTGCGAGGTACCTTGGGCCGGAACACCAGGTAGTAGCTCAGCACGGGCCTGAAGTCATTTTTTCAAGGGCTTGGCTGGCATCATAGGGAATGGGACTTTTAAATTGACATTTAGGTGAGGGTGATGAAATCCCTCTGTAGCCTTCCAGAGGTTTCTGGGAAAGCCCAACCCAACTGAGAGAGGATGGAACACAGGAGAGGATGTGCTCTTTTAAAAAAAAGACAAAAAGAAGGTGATGGGATGAGATTAAGAGAGGCAGGAACTTACCTCTGGCAGTGGGGGTCAGCAGATGTAGGAAAAATCAGATGTGCCTTGTAAATATGAAAGGAAAAAGTGTTTTTTATATTTCAGGGAAGGTGGAGCTAAACCAAGAGTATTGGAGGAGGTCAGGGAATGTAGAAAATTATCTTGAAGTAGGATCCCAAATAGGTACAGTTAGAAAGCGTGGCATTATTTGAGTGTGACATGGTGTGAAGAAACATAATGCTGGCTAAGAATCTAAGAGTTCAAAGCAATTCATTTGGTTACTGCTTGTACTCCAGCTAAATGGAAAAGAGAGCAGAGCCTGAACTGATGGGTTTGTATGTTCAGCTCCCTAATTTCTTGTGCAATTGTAAAGACTGGTGCAGCAGGGGAGGATAGGTGTGAGTACCAGCCAGCTACACATTTTATATCTTGAAAGATGTGTGTGATGTTGCCATTGCTCCTCTGAGTGAGATTACACAGTGTATTTATTGTGTTGCAGCAGTACATTATCTGTAGTGGGAAAGATTTTGAAACAATGCCATTTGATTTTTTGGTTCTGTTTTCACAAATCTACAACAGGATAGATGCTAAATGAGCTTCAAATGATTGGACATTTGCATCAACATTTCACTTTTGATTTTTCTGAAGTTTTAAGGTCTGAATCTTTACGTATATGGAGACAAATGCTCCTGTCCCGTGACACGCTTGTGATCCAGGTCTTTAAGAATGAGTTTGTGAGATGCCTAAAAACATTTTTTGCTGGTAAAAACTCGTTTCCAATCAGTATGATATCATATGAAATTGAGTCTTTCACTTGAAGTTAATTTGTACAAAGACTAATTACCATGAATTTCTAAGTTCCAGATTGTACCTTTCTTTCAACTACAAACATAGCAAAGACAGCGATAGGGACATAACCCAGAACTGAGGTTTCTCACTCTGTCAGTAGTAAGAAGACAGCTCAGGTTTCCCCAATGTACAAGGAACTGCTGGGTGGAGATACGATTCCTCACCCAGCCATATGCTACCTGCTCTCTGTCAGAAATGAGAGACGTTGCTAGAAAAAAGCACAAAGACAGGTACCGGGAATGAAAATGGGAGGAGACCAAACAAAAGGTGTAAAAGGCCTTTAAAATTTAAGGACTGCTGCTTAAGGTAAGATCACTGCTTTAGAAAGATGAACAGCATTTTCATGCCATGTGAGAAGCTGGAATTTCAGGACTTTATAAGGATACTTGCATTCATCTGAGGACTTTATAAGGATACTTGCATCTCAGTATAGACGACCTGAATATCTATCTTTTTCTTGATTTGATATTCATCAATCTTAAGAATAAAATGGTCCCATTCCAATAATATCTGAATATTCTACAAACATGACTATCCAGCTCTGGGAAGTATTGTTACACTAATTTTCCTTATTTGCTGTCTGGAAAAGTGGATGGAAAAATGAATGGTGTGACTACAATCACACAAAAAATTGTGACTGATGGTATAGCTTACTCGGACTAATACCCTGTCTCCCTTCACCGTCATCTTATGAAAAACGCTGATGTATCATTTTGGGCTAGGGATTTCATGACTGGTAAAGCACAGGTACAGGTTTAATGCTGATAACATGAAAGAACTGTATTCTGCTTTTTCTGTCATGTGTTCCTATCCATCTATCAAACAAAGCAAGCGAGGACCAACTGGCTTACAGGCAAGAAACTTAACATATATCACCAAACTTGGAAGACACTGAGAGAATAAATGCTGTTCATAACTTGAAAACGCTTCAACAGCTGAGGTATGGTTTCAGTTCATGAAACCATCTGTAGTGCAGAATTTGTAACAGGGAGCAAGCATCTGAACATGTCGCGGGTAGCAAGAGCACAAAGAGCAAATTGAAAGAAGGTCTGTATTGCTAACAAAGTGCAACATCATGTCAGCTTTTGCCAGTGAACTGGCCTATATTAAAGTGGTGTTTTATCTTCTATATTCAACTGGTATTCTTTATACTGCATTAATAAAGGAGATGGTTGGGGTTAATACAATGTCTAAATCTTCTGAAGCCACGAACTCACCACGATCACTCACTACTTCTGCATGGCAGGGCTTCATGAGCTGCAGGCACAGTGTGGACTCCTTGCCACAAAACGAGTTATGGGACTTCTACCTCTTCCCTCCCACCCACAGAGGAGGGTCTTCCTCCCATAAGAAAGTCCTGCACTGTCCTGGAGAGTCCCTGGCCATAAAGCCTCTCCCAGGCAGGTCTGAGCTGACTTGGGATGGAAGGGAGCAGCCAGGAAAGAGCTGGGGTGAATCTGAGTTTCAGGGATCTATGGCCATGGACAAGCCAGGCAAATACAGAGTGGGGCAGCTCTTCACATGGTGCCTTGTGCCAGGGACAAAGCAGGCTCAGCTACTCAAGAATAAAGGATTGGCAAATCCTATGCTGCTTAGCTCCTATGTTGGGCTCTCCATCAGTGCTAGATTCCTTCTTTGTATTTTTTTTTTTTAATCCGCAGTAAGCATTTCATCATTGTTGAACTCAAGATTTGTCAACCAAGTCACTGTTTTCTGCAACACACAATTCCTGCAAGGATACTTATTTGTCTTTTTTTTTTTTTTTTGCATCACACATTTACACAAAGGGAAAACATCTACAGATTTTTAAAAACCTTCAGAAATCTCTCTGCTCTGTGGTCATGAAGAACCCCAATCCATGAGCTAGCAAACAGGTGACATTTTTTCCCAGCAGGTCAATAAAATGATAGATGGATTTGAGTAGAACTGCAGTAGAGGGCACACACTTCATTCCCTGTAGAAATAGCTGAAAAGACAAGTTTATACTGAAGTGGATAATATTGGACTGTCTTGCAATGCACCAAAATAAACTAGAGAAGATTGCTAGAACTATGCATATTCACTTGCATCAGCTTTCACATCTCTATGTAATACACATTAGGGTGAGCGGCAGACTTGGATACAATCTCTGGCGGGTGAAAAGTAATGGTAGATAGGTTTTGGTAAATGTAGTACATGCTGGGTTTATATTTAGATACATCAAAGTCTGATTTTCCTCTCTCTGTGATTGACCTCTCTTGAGAAGAGTTATTCCTGATTTATACTTGTGGTGAGAAGACAATTCCACTCCTGAGACTGAATTTTTTTTTCCCATTATCCACATGCTGAACATTGTTGTTCCTGCCAGGTGCTGAGCCCCTCTGGGGGTGTCTCAGCTCTCGCTGCAGTACCCAGCCCATTACGAATTCTGCATTTCAGCCCTGCCTAATCCTGCAGTACTTAGAAAATGTCAAGTGGTAGAAGATTAGCAGGCAGTATTTTAATTTAGCAGTTTCTGTTCTACTTGGTTGTAAAATAAATAATGTTGCTGACTTTTCCATACATTGTTTGGAAACTCCTAAATACCTTTGCATGTAACAGATTCTATTACAACATTACATCAACAGCAAAGATAGCGGACTTAAAAGATTAAAGACTTCTATAAAGACTTTTCTCAGACACCATCAGTGCTGACCAGTGATGAGCTCCGTGCTCCAGGGCAGGTTTACAGAAGAACATAGGCATTTTAAGATGTCAGGGAAAATCCACGGTAGATTTGGCAAGAAAGTCTAAGCAGACACCTATCTGCCCTCTTAGGCACTTGCATACTTTTGATTAGTGTGGCTAGTCTACAAATATATTAACTGAGTTAAGTAAAAGAATCATATTTGAAATATGTCAGTATAAATCCTCAATTGAATATGGATATAAATATATGTTAAAAATGTTTAAGATAGCAGCATAAACTAAAGTTACAATTACAACCTATATATGTCTTTCACTAAATATTTCTATTTTAAAATGTCTAAAACTGAAAACTAAACCCATGAGCACTAAAAACCTCAAAGTACTTGTGCTGACCCATTGGAAAAGTCTGAAAAGTATTCAATAGCTCTCAGAACTCTTTCATTTCTTGCCCTTAGAGGGCTGCTTTGGCCATTAGACAGAGCTGCAGATTAAAACAAGTACGTTCTTGTATAACCTCTGAAATGGTGAAAAGTAACTTCAGAGGCTGTGGTGGTTAGTGGAGCTGGTTTCACCTTGGGGTGAGAACATTACTCCAATTCAAAGGGAATTTCAGCTACTGCATGCCCCTGGTGCTCAGGTGAGCGCTGCCTACCTTGAGCACAGAGATGCAGTGGCAGGGCTGCAGCATCACTGCCTGGGACCCAGGATGCCTAACAAAAAGGCAATCTCTTTCCCAAAGAGCCTCTAGAGCCTTCACAGTACAGTTCATGTGCTGTGACTTCAAGCTGTAAAAAAAGCTCTCAGGTGTTGTAGACATCTTGACTGGCATTTGCTTCACTTAATGGGCTGACAAATCCTCCAACTTGTGAAAATGATCAGGACTGAGAGAGAGAAAGAGGGAGAGTGTCCTGGGACAGCTGCTGCGATGTGGGATGGGGATCTGCTCATTCAGTGCGGCTCCTCCAAGAGATAGATAGAAATACGTGGTGGGTGCATTCTAAAAATCTCAAGCAGATGGAAGCATTTGTTGTTCCATTTTAAATTTGCAGATTGGATTTCCTGAAAAAACGGCAACGGCAGCTCCACGACGTAAAGGGCAAACCAAAAGAAAGGAGCTGTTTCTGTGCAGCTGTAGACTCACACATAGATATAGGAGTTTCATGTCCATGAAATGTCTCCCCAGCTCTTTGGAGTATTGGAGCTTATGGGGTGTCGTGTCGTCGTCCCCCCCTCCCATTTTGTCTGTTCTGAATATCTCTGCTCTTGATAACCTCTATCTGCAGCCTTATGTGAAGGCTCATTGCCTTTAAAGGTTGTGCATCTTGTCTGGGATAGTGTCTTCAATTTGGAGACTCATTTCTCTATCACCATTGTATTGCAAAACTTCCCCCGTTTAAGACATTGAATTAAGGTAATCAAGAATAAAATGTATGATGTTGGCCAGATTCCCTCATAGAATAAGCAGGTAGAGCTCCACTGACTGTAATGGTTTCTGACAGCTGTGAATTTGATCCCATACCTTCCTTGAATAATAAGGTTTAAAATAATCTGAGTTTAGGGTAGGGCAGGAAGCCCCAGATGAAATATCTTATTGCGTTGATTTGTCTCTTATTTTCTGTCCTATGAGAATACCCAAGTTGCAAATAAAGGGTCAAGAAGGACATTTAACAATATATGGTCTATACAGTATTAAAAGACCATCTCACAGTTAATCATATGATTAATTTCTACAACAAGGCTCCACTAAGTCTGCAATAAAAAGAAGTAATGAGGTTTTATAATAAAATTGAAAAGCTTCTGTGACGCACACAGAAGTCTTTTAAATAAAAGGTAAGAAAAATCAGCTGTCTTCCTTTCAGTCCATAGATTGCTGCAATAGCTTTCTCCGTGAGGGCTCTTGGGCTCTGAAATGATGTCGAGCCCTGGCTTGAAATGGTCAAGTTATAGGGCATGTTTTTAGGACGCTTTTCCTTTTGCAAGATGTATTTGAAGAGTGAGAGGAGGTTCACAAACTGTCTAATACGCTGTTATTAGGTTACTGGCATTTTATAGTAAGAGTTGCTGATCTACACGAGGGTTGACTCTGAGGTGTATAGGATGGCACTGTAATTGTATAAGAACTGTCTGGTTCCTCAGAGACTGTGGAGGCACGCATTCACGTTACAAATGGCAAGCAATAAATCTTACTGTAATGCCACAGCAGCCATTGTTGTAGTGACTTGGCACTTATGCTCTGTATTATAAGGATTTCAGCAAGCACATTAAATTCCACTGAAAAACTCAAGATGCATATAAGGACACCTGCTTTCCTGAGGACTAGAAAGATCAAGAATCTGTGAAAAATGCATAGTTGAAGCAGAGGGCCCAGAATAAAGCAACTGAAAACTAATCCACTGGCAAACCATGCTGTAAACTGGATTTACTTGAGTGCTACGGCAAACTGAAGGGAGCTTGTACAGAATCCAAATCATGAAGCTGTAGGGAGAGAAACCTGCAGCTTGTGAACCTGGCACTTAGTCAGTTCTCTGCTCACCAGAGAAGATGGCAACTGTTGAAAATGTCAGGGAGGTCTTGTGCTTTCTGTTGGGGATCCATCCAATAAGGTATTTTAGAGCAGCACATCCTCGCCATGTGCCCCAGTTGGTATTTCAGCTCATAGGAAGCAATTTTTCTGCCAAGTCACATTTGCTCTCTCCCCACTGAGGTTAGTAATAGGCTTGACAATGCACTAGTAGTCCAGGTGAACCTGACTTTAAGACCTATTAAGTGGATTTCAGTAACAGAGTACATTTAATATGTACAGATATACATTTTGCTAGATTTACCATGTCAATCTAGTCACCAGTGATTAGTCCGTATATAATATTTCTAGGACAGCAGTTACTGTGCTATTTGATTCTTAATGTTCCTTTTCATAGGTAGTTAAGCTATATTCTGGATAGTACATCAGTTTACCTCATTGTAGGTAATCAAAACAAAAGTATATCTTGTTTGTGCTTTTGGCCAGTATTTGCACAGAGGCTACTACGTAGAACATATTATCCAAAGTTATCAAAGTCTCCCAGGCTCTTTTTTTCTGACTAGAGCAAGCCATTAATTTAGTGGCATCTTGCTTGGCTGTAAATGCAATAGTGAAAAATCTGCAGAGACCTCCAGTCTAGTTCTCAGATGTTCAGTTAAGCTCTGCCTTCCTCTGTTCCTCACCACAACCGCTGGAAACAATCATTGCAATAATGCTTAGTGTGATCTAGGACCTGTTTCCTAACATCTCTAAGCAAAATCATAATTATATGATTGTGCATTTTGCCGTTGTCACGGGAAGGCATTCATAACAAATATGAAATAGCAAACTGATCTGCATAATAATGAATGACTTCCAGTGGCCAAATAGCAGATACAGACAAATTTGGATCTAAAGTCTGGGAGTCCTATGTTCTAGTTTCCTGCTTTAAATTTAAGGCTGCACAAATGAACATGAACGAGAGCATGAGGAGGGTGGAAACACAAAGAAAGTGCAGTGATGTGTTAAATTAGCAATTAAAGTTAAAACTCAGATAAAGGAAGACCAAAAAAATAGTCATAAGGCCAATCTGACAGTCCCACTCATTCTGACTCAGCAATTCTTATGGTTTATGGACATGAAGGACTTGAAGCATTTCTAAAGAGTCAAATATTACTCAAGAATCAGCCATGCCGTGCACAGAAACCGATTTTCACTGCTTGGAATATTTTCTGATTTTTTTCCTCAACATAACTTTGAACATAGCCCCTTGAGATGAGGTTGTCATAGGATTCTGACACTTTATAAACAGAATGTGCTGTTAAAATAAAAAGGACGCTTTCTTACCTTTTATAAAAAGTCTGCATAATTTTCTAATTTCACTCATGTAATCTGTCTTTAATGTAAACTTGCTAATTTTAAACATCTGATATAAGAATAACTATTTCAAAATGTATTAGTTTTCCTTATTAAAAAAAAAACCCAACAGTTATTTTGACCTATCTCTATGTGCAAGAAGTATTTTGGATTTGACCAATGTGTGTGTTTTCTAGCAAAACTCCTGCATGACTCTAGTTCTAAACCCAAAGATCCTACTTAAGTCCACAGAGTCTCTTTGTCCTGATTTTGGCTGGGATAGAGTTAATTTCCTTCCTAGTAGCTGGTACAGTGCTGTGTGTTGGATTTAGGGTGAGAACAATGTTGATAACACACCGATGTTTCAGTTGTTGCTGAGCAGTGCTTACACTAGTCAAGGACTTCTCAGCTTCCCATGCTCTACCGACTGAGCAGGCTGGAGGGGCACAAGAAGCCGGGAGGGGGCACAGCCAGGACAGCTGACCCCAACTGGCCAGAGGGACATTCCATACCATGGGACGTCATGCTCAGCATGACGTACCCTGGGGAAAGCTGGCCGGGGGGGGCCCGCTGCTCAGGGACTGGCTGGGCATCGGTTGGCGGGTGGTGAGCAACTACATAGTGCATCACTTGCTTTGTATATTATTATTATTATTATTATTATATTTCAATTATTAAACTGTTTTTATCTCAACCCATGAGTTTTCTCACTTCTACTCTTCCAATTCTCTCCCCCATCCCACCAGGGCAGGGGGGGAGTGAGCGAGCGGCTGTGTGGTGCTCAGTTGCTGACTGAGGTTAAACCACAACACTCTTTTAGGGTCAGAACCTCACTTGGAGTTGAAATGGGCCTTATTTTGTCTTTTGGTAGGAGTTCAGGAGTAGGAGGAGTGTCATGTTTTTTGCAAGTAGAAAGGTCTTTAGGGAATTCTGTGATAACTCTTCTTCAAAAAGGCCATCAGATTCTGACTGATTCATGTAGAAAATGTCTTCAGGCAGATTAAGTTCTTTGAGTACCTCTGCAAACTTTGTATGAAAGTTTCTGCCTTTTAGTTTACCCTAAAACCTTTTTCCCTTTTCAGGGGAGGAAAAAAAAAAAAGAGACAACATACAGGCAAGATGAAGGAATGGTGGGTCTACAGAGTTGGGCAAGCTAGAATGAAAGCATTGCAAATATGCAACCAATAAAATAAGGAGTTTGAGTGGACTAGCCATATAGTTGCATGCAATTCCAAAGATTTACAATTAAACTAAGCTAAATAATATTTTAGAAGCAGCCAAAGAATTGCACAGAACTTCAGTACCTGCGGGTCTCAGAAAGCACTTATGACTGACTATCAGGCAGAAACTGATCTCTGGATTTGTAGTTTTGTTTGCTATTATGGTTTTTACAGCATGCTGAGATAAATTGATGTTTCTGTTAAAGGGATTACATACCTTGGAAATCTCCTCCACTGCAGAATCTGCCTTTAAGAAAGCATTTCTTACGAGATCTACCCTAATGCACTAAATACCCTTTCAGATTGAGGGCAAACTGGAAGTACTCCATGATCCCTCTTCTGCATTGCTTAATAACAGTACAACAAATCCCAGAGTCCTTATAAAATCATTACTGAAATCATTAGGCATTTTGGCTGATTAGGGATCAACTGTAAACTGACTAGAGACTTCATGACTTTTCCTCATGGGACTCCGAAGGCTGATCAAAGTTAGATTACTAATGCTGTGTGACTTATTCCCTTATGACTAAAATTTAAAGGGCACAAAAATAGGTTGAACAGGGAGACCGTCATCAATTCTAAAATGTTAGAAAACCTGTTAATCTAAGAGGCACAAGTGAAACATTATGCATATGTATTTTAATTTCATGTATTTCATACATGAGTAAACATGCACACATTTTCATTCTCATCTTTCCTGTGTCACCGTGAACACATAAGCATGCGAAAATACGGAAAACAGACTTAGTATTATGTCATCTGCAATACTGATGTTGATGAAATACTAATCCTGAAACACATTAAAGAACAATCACTGCCACAAAAGCATCAGGTGTACAGTGTTATATACACTGCTTCAAACTATGTAAAAACCGGTTCACATGGGTCAAAAATTATGGAAATTGTCCTCTATGTACATATGAACTCGTTAAATTGTGGTATAAAGGATGTAGGCTGTGTGTAGGATAATAGCTTTTGTAGGTGAAATCCTTGTCCATTGCTGTCAAAGAGAAAATTCCAATTTGCTATGGGCATAAAACTTTATTATTTGTCATTGCATCTGCCCTGCTAATATAAACATTGGCCGCTTTCCCCAAACTACATGAAGATGTAAGCAGTTGGCAGTCCTGGTGACAATATGTAAATTACTCAGAGTGAACCTAATCTTGTATAATAAATGCCAATTTGACTCTAAATTTGTTAACAATATTTTAATGTGGTAATTGAGGTCAAGGGAGACTCCAGTTAAATGCTAAGCTATCTATAACTGTCAATGTTAAATAGTACTTAGGTATCCTTGCTGAAAATCAGATATCCAGGTTAATATATATCATTGGGTTTTTGCAGCCAGAAATCAAATAAAGTGTATTAGTCTTGGCAGCATGTAAGTATATTAGTTTATAAATGTGCAGCTGCAACTATCCATAGCTTTTTGGACTTGTTTTGTATTACAACAGACCAGTAATTGCACTTTTTCCTGTTCTGTATATAATTTTGATTAGAAATCAAGTAAGAAATACATGCCTAAAGGCTTCTGGAAATTAACTGGCATGTTTCTGTTCTGTCAGCTGATAGACGAGGTTCAATTTTAACCAATTTTATTCACAGTTTCACTTATCATTGCTTCTTTAAAAAGCTTTCCAACATTGTGATAGACATGCAAGTGATGAGCTTCTATAGCTAGTACACTGGACTGAAAGGATTTTGTCTATTAAAATGTTCTGATTTTCCCTGAAGGTGTGGGCATTCATCAAAAACATGTAGGTAATTGTGAGTCAATGTGTGTCCATTCTCTTGTTACAGCTTGGATGTAACTGCAGCAGGTATGGGGGGAAGTTTTATGCAATAACCTCCCTCATTCCCCTTCCATTTAGCATGGACTGTAAACGTGAAGGGTCTTACCTTTCCTTTATACCCAGAGGCAAATTTGTAACAGGTAATACAAACAGCTTTTTTTAGGCTCAAGGATATCTAAAAATTTCTTTTTTAAAATGTGGAAAAGATTGAGGGTTTTGTTTCAGTTTGGTGCATTTTTCTATGAATGTTCCAGCTGAATGTTATTTCATTCAAAGCAGACTTGTGTCAATTTCCCTGTCCTAGTTTTGTCCCTCGTTAAATGGTCACTATGTTCAGCATAAGAGAAAATACCTTCTCCAATGGAAATCAGCCTCCTTCAGTGTCACTAGTCCCCCTATTTGCAAGGGAAATCATCAGTTGAGACTAGTAGCCTGTCTCCTTACACTGCACACGGTAGCATACAGCAGCTCTGGGACCACCAGTGCAGCCTCCTGCGCAATGTGTGTGGAAGAGATTATGTAAAAAACGGAGCATGAGTCCCTCACTTTCCTTGGTCCCACGTAAGGAGAATGGTCTCCTTATGACAAAAAGGCCTGGGAAATCCCCATGCAGCCCTTTGCACTGGCAGGGCCTTTCTGTGCGCTGTGGGACAAGTTAGAGAATTTCTTTGCACCACCCTCAGCGGTGAGAAAATGCAGAGCTATCGATTGTATTTTACGTGCACGGATACTGTTCTTTAAAATAAGTCCTCAGATACTTCACATGCTCAGATGCAGGGAGCTACTGATGAAGTGGACATGGGGCTGTGGTGGATGAGAAGGAGATGGTTTTAAAGTACTACAGGATGGCAAGGAGTTTAGTAATGGAAATAATTTTAAAGTAATAGATGTGGAAAATGTGGTGGTCCTAGCTCATTTGGTTCCAACAGTGCCTGCATGGGACAGACAACAGCTTCTTCTCCAGCACTCCCTACAACTGGAGCCCTGTTCGTAGTGGAGCACTGCATGTGTCCTATATAGCCCAATAATAATGATTTCCCATAGGTTTGGAGGAATTACTGTTTAAGCCAGGATTTCAAACCCTAATAAACAATTCCTATTCAATTTTGATCCCAGGAAGGAAGGGAAATTTCTTATTTTATCTGACCCTTTAAATATAAAACATTGTCTTCCATTCTGAACACTCAGGACTCATACTTTGTAGATGGTATTATTGCATATAATAATACCCTGAAATCTATCCCAGTTCATCTGGTTCATTTGGGTTTTGTTGAGCACCTTGTAAACTTTGCAGATCTTATAGGTCTGCACTGACTGAATCACTAGATAAGTAATAGCTTCAATAAAATCTCCTCTGGTGGAAACACTTCACGATCAAATTTACAGAACGAGTAAAAAAGTTCTGTATATAATCCTTTCCCCCCTTGTTAATGCTCACACAGGATAACGCTACTATAAAGTATGTTTACCCAGTGAATAAAGGTATTGCATGATAAACCAGTTAACAAAAAGCAGATGTTAAATTTAAGCTGATTGGATCATTTTTAATTCCACTGATTTCAGGCTCCCATTGCAGGCAGCGGGGATGTTTGTCTGGGGGAAGAAGGCAAGGGCTGGGCAAGGACTTTAGGATTTAGCCCCCAAGGCTTCAAAATAGATTTAATAAAACCAAGTAATAACCTGCAATACAGCATAAACCCTGCAAGGTATAAGGAGAGAGAAGGTTGGCTGAAAATGACTGTACTTTTCAATACCAGTGTAGTGTGGGCAATTCATAGTTAACGTAGTAAACCTGGAAAGTCTCATTCAAATCCCATTGAAGTCAGTGCTTGTTACACGGACTTTGAATCAGGTGGGTGTTTTGTGCATTCACTGGTCAGCATAAGGTTCCTAGAATTGTCAGTCATTCTGTGTTAGTGTGGTTATAATTTCACTGATTCCCAAATACATTAAAAATGTAGCATCACAGATGTTAACTGTTAGTCATCATCTGCCTGTTTGCAAACTACACTCCTTCAAGTATTACTGTGGCACCTGAACAAAAGATTGTGATATAATCTGGAGAAGCGATATCCTCATAAAAACACACCAGGACTGAATGCAGCATCTTGATTATCACACTTTCATATGTCATTTAAGAATAATGTCCTTGTCTTTATTGGGATCCCATGCTGACATACAAAAACATTATTAGTAGCTAGGCTAGAGCAGCTGGAGCAGTGCAATGGCACTGAATGCAGAAGAAGCAGTTCAGGCTCAGAGCATCTTTTGTCTAGTGGTATTTCCTGCTCATCCTCAGGGGAATCCAACTAAACCCTGGACATTCAAAGCCAGAAAATTGCTCTGGCCTTGCTAGACTAATAGAAGTCAAAACTTCAATCAGGCACTTATTAGTTACTTTGCACACGTGATATAAGGTGCCTTTGTTGGTGGCAAACAAGTGCAACTGCAGCTTGGAATTGACAATGAATTTTTTTGCTATCTTTGACTGCTCAATATAAGGTTAGGATTGGGTCATGTACCAGGGCTTTTACCAAATTAATGCTATCAGGGGAATTATGCTTAAATGGAATTCTTTCTATCTAAACAATTTCATCTAGTTTTTTCTCTGCGTTTTCTCTTTGTCAGTTCGTATGAGCGTATAAAATAATGCAGACAAGTCAACAAATGAAACAATACATAAAATATCATGTTTTGAAAGAGAGACTGGTGTTTGCATCAGATCTTGTGCTGCTGCATCAACCTGAAAGTTCTAAGCAGCTTCTGCTTTTTATCAGACTTTGAATAAGGTTTTCCAACTTGCTTCTTGATAGGAGATCCTAGTTTAGGGTGAATCTATGATGTTTCCCTGAATTTAAAAAAAAAAAAAAATTGCATTTTTATTGAGCCCTAAGCAACATCGTGAAATACTTACCGTAAGCGGTCCTATACTGCTATCATGAGAAATTATTCACACAAAACTCAGCTAAATGCCACTGCAAAGTTGTAGCCACACAAAGACTGTTTCTTTGTAAATGAAATCTGCAAGAATGCAACCAAAGCTGCACCTCGTACACTTGCCCTTCAGGATGATGCTTGATCTCATGAAATTACAAAGCTGTTCTTGCCCCAAAGGTTATTCCAGGAATAGATCATTCCCAGAAATAGGAAAGAAAAATAGCATATAAGCAATACAAGTATTTAGTGAAGTTCCATGACAATATCTGGCTTCAGAATCCCAGATTAGAAGAATAGACAAGTTTGAGCACAGACTTTCTAACTTCATAGTTCGTGGACTGACAAGTGCAGAGCTTGTGTTTGACTGATGACTCCAAATCTCATTGGAATTAATTGAGGATCGGTATCCCTCTAGGTCTGCCTGAGACAGAAAGAAAATGTTTTGAAACCACCTTACCAAATGCTTCATGCTAACCACAGAAGTCATAGTCAATGCTATCAAAAGGAACCTGTTGGAGTGGTTTAGGTCCTCAAAGCTTGTTTATCTCGGGTGGAAGTGATAAGTGATATTCGTGTTTCCTTAGCTGCATCTCTGCCATCTGAGCTGAGACTGCCAGGAATCTGCAATATTCAAATGGAAATGGGTTTTGCTCACAATTACATGTTTATCATTTTCGTGACTTGGGGTTTGCTTTGTATCATCCCCTTCTTTTTTTGATAACACTTACATTGGCAATATACAAAGATAACTCTAAGCAACAGTATAAGTGAAGAATATTTCTAATAGAAAAGGAGAATAGTTTTCATTTAATGACATGGCACTATCAGCAACAGGGAGGGAGGTAATGTTATGGAGGCAAATCATATGCTCTGAAAGTTTAAAATTAAAGGAAATTGAAGAATAAAAAGAAGTCTGGGTGGTAAGGTTCATAATGTTTTTTCTATAGATACAGCATAAAACTAGCTTTCAAAGGCAACAATAGGTAATAAAAGGTATAAATGCTCTATCAACAGAAGCTCATGTCCTAAATGGCAACATACAGGTTTTCTATAAGTGGCGATGTTTCTTCTTTATTATATTAACAACATTTTGCATGTGTTTAATCAATGGACTTTTAATCAGTTAACTTTGATTATATTTGTGTGCTTATTTTGATAAATTATTTTAATATACTCTAATTTTAACTATGCAACTATAGGCTGGCAGTCAATGATCTTTAATTTGAAAAGAGCGCTTTCACCACTGACAAGAATTTAATTAAGTTTCTATATTCTTCATGACTAGGAAGTAATCCTTTGTTGTCCTACCACCTGAATGAATTGTGCATGATTCTGGAACATAGCTAAGACTTTTCTCTCAAAATATCTGACAATTAAACCCCATCAAGAAGTTCAAGTACATCTATATACTGGTTGTTGATTGATAGCAGTTCATAGATTGCTAAAAATTTCTGTGAAGATGATACTATGTAAATAATACTCTTCGTTAGAATATCATAACACTTGATTATTTTGTTAAATCTTACTTGATCTTCTTTGAAATAAAAAAAATTATTTTTGCTAACAACATTTATGTCAGCATCTTCTCCCAGATTGTGTGAAATAATTTTAAAATGCTTTTAGAATATTGACTTCAGAAGGAGCACTTCTGTACAAGTAAATGTGAACATTTGCAACCTAAGAAGTGATCAGGGAGAAAAGAGTTGGAATCAGTTGTAGGTAATTTCTCTCTAGGTATATTTTCACACCGCATACATAAAAACAAGACGATGCAGCTGTTCCTCAGCCCACCTTTAAATGCTGAACTTCCTCCATGCATCACACCACAGAAGAGGTAGTGCAGACAGTACTGTGGTCCATGTGCTCTTTTCTCCCTGCACTTATTGCAGACTTTCTCACCCTATTGGTCTCCGTTCCTCAGTAGTGCAAGGATTACTGGGGAGCTTCATCTAAGTCCTTAATGCTTACCACTTTGCGGTTTAGGAAACAGAGGTGATCTGCTGGGGTGACAGGCTGGGCCTTCACTGCAGCTGCAGGTTTGAAGTCATGTTCTTCCATGTGCTCTAAGAGGTTCTCATATGCTTCTTGATTGTCATCTAGGAATTCTCCAGGAAAGAAAAGAAAGGCTGATTTCTCAGACTCCTTATGTCTGCAGTCCAGTCACCAGGTCTTTTTCACAGCCAATTCTTAATCTTTCCATCGCTGTGTCTCTTACCTGGACCAACCACAGAAGGATCTTCAGCACTTCTTGTCAATCGTCAAAATGTATTTCGTGGAGGCTGCCCTCATCCTGGATATCTGTAAGACCCTCAGGGACTAACTTCCTTTTTTGTGTTTCGAAGTCTATCAAACTAGGATGCATTGGTTGACTGAATTCTATTCCCTGTAAGAGCCAGTCTCCTAAAGTATTTCAAAGAGGGTATGCCTAGAACAAAACCTACTGTGAAAGAATGCTCAGAGTTTAATATAAGGCTGGCATTTAGCAACACAGAGGATGTTAAGGTTATACAGTGAGAAACGAGTGCATTTAATATTAGTTTTGTGATATGGGAGTTGGAAAGAAACCCAAGAAGAGACTACAGTACCTAATTTTGAGGTTTTGATAGTTTTCCTTAGACGTTACTCCTTTCAAGGCTATGTGAATTTTTTGCATTTCTACTGTCTCTTCTTTGAGCAATAGATGAAGTTTATAATCCTTCGTAGGTTTTAACAAAAATCGCTATGCAAAGGAGCTATACTGCATATTTACAATATTTACATATTTACTTTGGGCACCTCCGCACTGGTGCAGGTAAGATAGGTATACATTTTCAGATCAGAGTGAGGATTATGTCTGTTATCAGCTATTAATTACGGCAATAGTATGGCAGGACCTATAAAATTCTGACATCAGATTCTTTTTACATGGACACCCCATGGCCTTGATACAAATTCCAAGGGCATTAGTTTTCACAGTACTTTTCTGTATTTCCTCCTCTAATTTCCCTTTTGTATCCCAGGAAATAGATGCGTTTGGAAGTAAAGGTGTTAGTTATGACAATTTGTACAGATTTATTGACTTTCAAAACGTGAAATGGCTTTAAATGTTGATTTGAAATATCAATAATGGGTGTTATCTTGCAATTATCAGAGCTGGCAAAGTATAAAAAGAATCCTCTTTTACACTACTATTTACACTACTAATAAACTTCTGCAAATTTGTAATTAACAGCTGCACCTTGAGCAGTCACATTTTAAATGACTTGAAAATTTGCCAATTTGTTTCCATGCATGTGCAAAGGAAAAAAAACTACCACAGAACAGCCCAGCTCCAAATGCTTGCCTTGAAATCTAGTGCTATACAATGTGATCTGCAGACATTATGTCCAAGTTTGTAATATTTGCTTCTTTGATAAAACTTTATAAAAGTCAAGTTTCATCCAATATTGAATTTTTATGACTACTTAGAGATGCCTGCAAGTTTGTTTCAGAATTGCTGCTGACAGAACTTTTAACTACAGAAGCACATAAAATTCACTATAATCAGAATACAATTATTAGATTTATATTATAAAACAATTATATTACTGCTTACAAATATTACAGATAATATGAAAGAAAAAAGGAAATAAAAATTACCTATCTTAAATAGTAGGAAAACAGTGATTAATCATCTTGTTCATGTAAACAGGGTTATTTTTCTTTTTATAACATGACATCGAGCCAAAAGTATGTGATTGATTTTATAAATCAGTCACTACCCTGTTCATACCATCATTTTTTTTCTTTTAATGCACTCTGCATTAATATCCTGCCGCTGGCTTGTTTCATTTAATTTCTTCCTTGCCAGTAGAAAGTAAGCAGCTATGTATGTTTGAAGGCAGTAAGCACTTCTCTGAAAAAAAAAAAAAAAAGACTAAAAAAAAAGAGAGGAAAAAAAAACCACAAGAGAAGGTAGAATTTGGGGAGCTTCCAGTGGGAATTCAACGATAAGCATGATAAGCTTGTTTTGTGTTTGGAACTAAAGAGTTAGATTTTCTGTTAGGCTTTCAGAAATTGCTCTTGCAATAATAGCTTTACTGCTGTTAAACCTCTCACATAATATGCAACACCTTTCTGACTCTTTATAAGGATTTCCAATATCTAGCAATGGTAGATAACACTCAAGACTGCATCCTGACCTTCAGCTCTATGACTGACTAGGCCATTTTTTCACTGTCCTTGCGTCCTTGTGAAGCACTAAGCTTTTTCTCAGCCTTTGTTTTTATTCTGATTGCTAACCAGGCAATAATTCAGCTAGCTTCTTACTTGGTCATAGAAACAGGGAATTTCAGCAAGGCATAAAGCCAGAAATCCAACCAGAGGGGATTTGAACTACGGTTTGAATTCTGTTTTATTTATGTTAAACTGTTTACGGACCCCTGAGTGCTGGAGCTCTTCATAATGCATTTGATAAATTCGTAATAACTTTCATAAATACCTAAAGTACAGATTTGTTTGTTGCCACTGGCCCCTTTTTACAAATGTAATTTTTCTCAACCCATTAGTAAAATGTTGTTTCTAGTTTATGTCACTATACCCCTGGTCTTGTAAGAATAAAGGTACGGGGAGCTTTAGCACACAGTTTAATGGCACTGGATAAAGAATATACTGATGAGAGTCTCAAATCATTCTCTAGTATAGTCTGTAAAGATCTTTCAATGCCTGTCATCTACTGAGACCACCTGCATTGGTCTGTCTTGTACTGTTGATATGGATTGCACTGCTATGTTTAAGTTGCTTCTAAAGTTTCTCTGGGAAGTCCTCTTTTCCTCACAGTTGTTGGTTTACATTTGATAACTTCTAACTCCTTCTACCAGCATCCAGTGTCCACATCCTAAACACACTCAACATGTCCTCCTAATTCTGGAGGAGACAAGTTGTTGGCTAAGACTTATTGAATTTCTTCTTTCGTGATGAAGTCTCTCCATTTAACATCCAATATCTTTCATAACTGCATATATTTACAAAGATGTCTTGTTTCCTGCCTAATGTTTTAGTAGATCTCCACTTCTAACCAGCTGTGTGTTAACATTTGTGGGGTCAATAACAGAATGGTCTTGGCACTCGGCCCTTTCAAACGTCCTCATACTGGTCTGTCAAGTCAGTCTTGAAACTGCAAGAAACATCTGGAATTATACTGAATTAAACCTGAAGAAATGCAGTATAAAATCAGCTTGCAATTCTTTTACTGTATATTTCTATAAACACCATGGTAAGTGTATTGCATCAATCTCTCATTCCATTTAGTAACAGTATAGTGTTTATCTATGTATTTGTGTATTTTTAGAATTTTCTACTCTTTATGCCAGGAAATTAGTCTTGTTATCGGCTAAGAAATCTTCTTAATTTCACATTTCTTACAGTTAGTTAAAAGATGGTGCTTCTTACAGTATTTCTTTTTTGTGTCCTTTTAATTCTTCTGTCTTCAGTTTCTGGGTTTCATTCTAAAAGCCTACCAATCTCTGATCCACATGATGGCTATATAAAAGCTATTCTTCCTCCTTATCTTGTGCTACTTTATACTTCTATTATACCTCTGGATCTTGTGAAAATGATTCATTTTAGACCAGTGCCTTTTTCACATTTTTCCTTTTCCTACATCTGAATTTCATACCTTGTAGTGCTTCCAGAACATTAGTTTTGCTCTTAAGACTCAAAACTGACTTGAAAATCAGTTCAGTGCCAATTTGCCTCTATATGTACTCATTTCTTCCTTTTTCCTAGAGCATACGGTACAATGTGCATATGCCTTTCCTTACGCTGTAGTTCCCTAGGATGTTCTCCCCAGGAAAATATGAGCCTGTTTCTCCATTAGTCCAGCTGCTTCATTGCTGGGGCAGCTGGACAACATCTGGTGTGTGTATGTACATCCAGTGAGACTAAGATGACTGCAGAATCCCAGCTGAGCCAGGAACATTGTCGCCACCTGGAAAAGCCCTTAGACCTTTGTCATTCACACAGTATGCAAAATGCCTATCGCTTTTAATGTAGTGCAGTGTATGTGCTCACAGCCAGGAAAAACAGCCTTCAGTTTGTTCAGTTATGTATTTTTCTATTTCATGGGCTTATTTAACATCTGCTGGCAAATAGGTTTTACATAGCAAAGAGCAGGAGATGGCATGGACGTGTTAAGGTAGCATGCAATTTTTAAAGGTTTTATGTTCGGACTGGAAAAAAGGCCAACAACTTAGTACTAACCACATGGTCAGAGTAGTTAAATGGACAGCCCTGGACCACATATTTAAAGCTGTGGCAGTAGATGTGGGGCTGTTTGTTCAGTGCTATCCCATCACAGAATTACACAGCTCGCTGTGGTTGCAGGCTGATAATTATTATTGATTCGCTCTCAGTCTGTCAATCTGGGGACAGCGCTAAAGCAGTCCATGATGGACAGAAAGAGGATTGGACAGCCACCATCCAACGAGGAAACTTCATCTTGAAAATGAACTTAGATGAGATGGTGCTGGTGGATAAGGGTAATTGATGATTGTTTCAGAGTGGAAGAAGGGAAAAAGGAGAGATAAAAAATTCCTCTTTGGCATTCATCCTTAGTGCCCTGTAACACTCCAGGGACTGTCTGCAAACTCTATAAAGTTTAAAGTTTCTATTTTCAATGGTTAGCCAAATATACTGCTCTTACTATAAGTAGTGACTAGCTTAGGGTCACCAGGATCCATGACAAAGAACAGTACCTCAGGGAAATAACTTTTCCCAACCCAGATGTATACTCTTGATCTACTTTTGAGTTCCTAAATGTAAGCAAATCTTAGCACTTTAAAATGTTTAATACTTAAGATGTAGATATTAGCACTATGGATCACTATACTAAAGACTTGCACCTGCAGTAAAGAGACAGTTATAAATTATATTTTGAAGCATCCATACTTGTTATATATTTCTTTATAAATCTGCTCTAATCAATTGTCAACTCATGAGAGAGTAAACAGTCATAACAGAAGTGCTGGACAGTGTAAGCTAACCAGAGTCTCATTTTATGATGTGGTCAGCCTTTGTATTTTTAAAACACCATACAAAATGCTTGAGATGGAGAAATCAGTGCAGGTGAAATAAAAACCTACCTACACATCTTGATCTATCTTTTTAGCTGAATTCTGCCCAAGCCTTTATTTCAGCACTAATAATGCTGGTTGCACTTTCCTCTGCTCTTTTGCTGACTTAAGTTGACCCATTGTGTTTCAGTTGGGGGTTTTCCTTGTTGGCCATCTTGCATGTACAGCACATCTGGGATCCCAAATCTCCTATAGACTCCAGAAATCACAGTGTGTGAATTCAAAAGTGCCAGCTGGAAGCAAGCACTACTGATGTGGCTGCCGGCTGGCAAGGAGTACTTCTGAGTCTCTCCTGAAAAATAAACTTCTGGGCAGAAGGGAGCGAATGAGGGCCCTTCCCCTTCAGAAACACCAGGTGTACTCTGATATAAGTGCTGCGGAGGGAAAATGGGATAAGTAGTGCCTTTTGCCAGCTCTGATGTCTTCAGCATGCAGGGATTGCTCAAACCTTCTCTTCCTCCATGGCAGGAGAGCAAGGAGTTTGCTCACAGCCCCAGGGTTTGGGGTGAACACTACCAGCGTGCTCGTAGGGGTGACTTCTTATTGACTCTCGTATACAAATACTTTCTTCATGTTACATTTCAACCTAGCAGCCACTGCATTAACATAAATATTTTCCCTGGTATTTCTTTGTCATTTGACTGCTGTAATATTAAATATCAGTTGTAACTGAAAGGCACCATGTATTAGGGAAAATTGACTTGGATTTTCATATAAGCCCTCACAGGGACCTATCTTAAGTGCCTATGCTATGAGACCAGTCTCCCAAGGTTTTTAGAGGAAGAGATGGGCTCCTGAAGAGGAAAGTCTGAGAGTGTCTAATTTATGTGACCTGACTCAATTCCTTGAAGAGCTTTTCTCTCCTCTCACTACGTGATCAGAGATTGTCAGTAAGAGCAAACATCTTAAGGCAGCTCAGATGAACAGCAAAAGCAACCCTTCCTTTCTGGTGTCTGTCTTTGTTTCCAACCAGTGATATCGTCCTCCACAAAACTGTACGGAAGAGTGAAATGCAACCAAGAGCGTGCGTTACCCTTCCTGCCCCATCCAGTAGACGTGAGGAAGGGTGGTGGTGGAAGGGGAAAAGAAAGGATTACCTCTGTGGGCTTTCCAGGGCCACAGGGCTGCCTAAAGGAGTGTCAGCAGAATGGAAGGTGTAAGCCTGGTGAGAAGGATTTATAATCTTCTTTGCAGGAAGCCAGGAAGGTTTATACTCTGGGATATAGCTAGAAAATGGTTAATCCTGCTTTCCTTTTATATTCTTTCTCTTTAGATGAACTTTCAGATAAAGCAAACTTATATGAAACTTTTCATTACTGTACCTCAGAAATAGCAGAAGCAGAATATTTTAAACCTGATAAACATTTGCTGTCAGTCTTGAACTAATTGTACCAGCCATCAGCCAAGAAGACTAAGTTTATCCTCAAATTCTATGGTAGAGCAGATAGAGCTTTGAAATGAAATTGCCTGAATTTACGTGGGGGAAAAAAAGAGGACTGTGATGAAAAGACATCATTCTTTCATTTGTCACTCATCAACATTTCTAGGGTTTACCTGGATCACCTGAAGAATTAACTGGGGCAGGTGATAAGGCAAGATCTTCTGTGTGGCCACTTTTTTCGGGTATCTCAATGGATTCTAAATCCAGTTGTTTTAACTTGGCTCCATGATCCCCTACTGTCTATAGTGCAGACTAATGTTTGGATTATTCCTGCCCTTCTGATTAACAACATCCTTGGGAAATTAATACTGCCCCCAGAGAAACACTGTGCAAAGGTTCTCTCCTATCTTATCCCTTTGAATGCTGTCCCTACAAGGGGTGAGGATGAGGCCAAGAGAGATTTTCCTGTGTGCGTCCAAGGACAGTCGCATAATGCTTGCTCTGGCGCAGTACCTTGGTTGCTGTCAGATCTGCCATGGCTTCAACAGAGTCCCCAGAGCAACAGCGTTTCAACCTTCAGCAGCAGAGAAGGGCCTGAGCAGGGTGTGAGAGGAGCCTTGTTCTCACAGCAGATGTGGTAATGCCATAGCCCATCGTGATCCCTGTGTGCAAAGTGAACTTGCCTTTTCTAAAAGGGATTACTGAAATGTCAGATTGGAGTGAAAAAATTAAGCCAAGCTTCCCAAAGATTGACTCCTTTAAAGGTGATGCAATCAACATGCATTTTAGGTGAGATGTGGAGATTATGGTGCTGTTTGTATTTCGATCTTCTATTTCATTGGCCCTAGGTGGTGCAGTTTTACTTCCCTGCTTTCTAGTTAAAGGCAGAGCTAGATGCAGCATTAGTAAGAAGGATATCAGACTGGACACAATGGGACACAACTGGGGTGTGCTACAGACCATGCACTCCATGATCGGAGAGGCTGTCCAAATTTTGATGCTCTGTTTACAAGTTTTTCTAGTATGGGTCAGGTGGTATTTTGAACTCTACTAGGCTGCCCAATTGTGTTTGTGTATACAACTGCTTGTATTTAATGGCCATGATGCCCTGTATCTTTGAAGTCCCCCTTTTACTCAGATTTGTTGACTTTCACGGTCACGGCAAGGTCTGTCTAATCTTCTGCCCTTTCCCAGAAATTGTGAATTGAATAAGGCTGTGTAAGTTGAAGAATTGTTTCTCTGATAAGATTGTGGTTTTTCACTCTTGATATTAATTTGTATCTTTATTATTTATATTAACTAGCTTTCTTGGCTATCCCTACTTGCGGCAACAATAACTGCTAGTCCTGGGCCTAGGCCAAGCTGCGTAAATGCCAGGAGAAAGCAGTCAGCTGTCTACAGACTATTTGTGTACTGCTCAAAAATGGCTTGAATATCACTTCAGGTGCTGCAGCCTTGGAAACCTTGACTTCGATAGCTTGTCTTATGACTGGGTTGCCTTGTGACACAGGTTATTGGTTTGCAGCCTGGCTGGGACAGCCTGGGACAGCCTGGCTGCAAACCAAGGAACTGAGCTGTCCTCAGGGCACATCAGAGGGAGGGTTGTGGCTCAGAGAAATGCAATTCCTCCCATCTTTTATCTACTGAACAGCAGAAAGAATCTGTGACTCCATAGGTGTTCACTTCTAAGAAATAACATACCATCCTGTGAGCTTGTCAGCCTGGCTCTGTCCAAGCCTGACTCAGATCCCTCCCAAAATGAGAACACCGAGGGTCTCTGGGGCCACATGAGGATTATATGTTGTGAGGAGCAGGTACAGGGGGCTAGAGCAACACGTTTTACTCTCCTGCATAGGTTTATAGCATAGGTTGCACTTTGACTTAAGGGGCCATTTTCTCAAGTTACAAGCTGTGACTTGAGGACTTGCTAATCCCATGTCCTAGTAAATTCCTCCAAAGGCAACATAGAGGAGTAGAGGTGAAGGCATGTCAATAGCGGCGATGGCTGTACTCCCAGTGCTGTGCCAGAGTAGAGGATTAATTGACTATATTGGGCAAATGATGGGAGATCGCTGTGCTCTGACAGGGGGGAAGCATGTGCCACTCTCACTTGTAACCACTGGAAAATGGTTGGTACTCACTGAAACGAGTACTACAAGGAAAAGACCATTCCATCAGTTCCTTTGAAGAACACCAGTGATTAGTGGGTGACAGCACCAGTATTTTCTCCTAGCACAAAGAGTGCCTGCATGCTCTTAACTGCGAGGGGCACGGGGTTACAAACTGGTGTGTGGGGTGCATTTTCTGGAAGCTAGAGGCCTGCAATTGCTGGGAAGAAAGCTGCAGCTGAAAATATTGAATTTCTTTAGATCCCTAAGCAGCCCTGCAGGTATAATAATTGATCACAGAACATTGTAGGCTGGTCCAAGATGTGCAGAGATGAGGCAGAAAAAGGAGCCATTCTTCAGCTGCCTCATTCTGCTGCTTTCTCCATCATGCTGTTTGTGTCACATCTGCTGCCCCGGGTTTTTCAAGCATCTTCCACGCCTCTAACCATCGTGTGACAGCTATTGCCAGATGATGACCGTCACTAGAGGCTGGCTTTTATATCTGTGTGCATATGCATTTTGTTAATACTGTAGTGTTTTAGATGAGTCCTTTGAGACTGACACACCACTATTTTTTTCTTACAGTACCAATATAGTATTCTGTGCACTCATTAGGAAGCAGGAATTTTTTAGGAATTAGGAAGCTTTTTGCCTAAGTCTCAGTGGCCTAAAAGTAATACTCTACACTGAGTAGTTTAATAAGTTTCAACAGTTTTCTAGCAAGCAGCGTTGCTGCTCTACTAGTAACAGGATAATAATCCAAAACAAGATTTCTATGCCACTGTAGGTATAGAAACCAGTGTGATATTTATTCCTTACATGTTGCAAATCTGAGTAGTCAGATCTTCCACAGAAGCACCATCTCCTGATTTCTGACCTGAGTCAGGGTGGGGGGTGGGTGCTATCCTCATGAAAGAAGAGCACAATAATCCTATAAATGGTTGGGACACACTTGTACATCATTTGAATGAGACTGTGTCAGTCAGCAGGTAAGCAGTTTTGTAATAGAAAAGAAGCTGGTTTGTGGGAGCTACCCTGCAGTCCCACCACTTGGAGCAGGTGTTACGATAAGATAATGGTCTCTTGTAGTAACCCTTGTGAATCACAATCCTTGAGGAAAAAGTAGGGACAAGCCCTTCAAATTGGGTTTCAAAAGCATATAAGAGTTGACCTTACAGAGGTAGTTCAAGGAATAACCTAATCTTTCTGTCCCATATCCCCCCATGTACAAAAGCTTGCCTGAAATTGAAAGCGGGGGGGGAAGCTTGTAAAGGCGATGTTGATACCAAATAAAGAGACCGGTGTCCCCACAAAATCATTTTACAGCCTCTCTCTGCAATCTGCAGAGGATTACAGGTTTGCAGCGTGTTTATGTCTGGCTGAGACCAAGAAGGGCTTGCTGCAAAATGGTTATCAGTGTAGAATCAAGGCATAAACAACAGCACCAAAGTAGAAAGCCTAACGATTCGAATGAATTGAGTGGAAGAAATGATGCATCTTAAAGACAATGTTGCTTGAAGAAAGTATCTTTTCTGCTGGGGTTTTTTTTCCGTTATTATGCTGTAGTAAACTCATGTACACTCACAGACTTGCCTTCTGCAAAACTAACATAATTTTAACAATTAAAGGTTGAAGTGTGGACTTCTGAGATGATCCCTTATGACCTACGCTTTATTAGATTTATGTTACCTTTTGATATGTTCTATTTGCTGGAAGCCCCAGCATCCTATCATTATGATTCAAACAGGCTTTGCTCTCTGCTCACAAATAATTGATGCTCCCTTTGCACAAAGCATAGTTTTCAGCTGATAAGCAGCAGGGTAATTGGCACCTGCACAGGATATTAGGCAGAAAAAAAAGCATCACACTTAGCAGACAGGAAGCAGACAGGAGAAGGTAACCAAATAATTGTGGTAGTGTAAGCGGGGCTAAATGCTACTTGACAAGTTCTATATGTTTGCACTTCCCGTAGTAAATATTAAGATTTCTATTTATCAGCAGAGGGGTGGGGGTGTGGGAGGGGGAGCCTTTGTGACATGGACATTTGTAAGAGGGGTGCATTGTTAGCAGTATTTGTATTGAATATGGTTTATTCATTTAAAGCCAATGTGCAGTTTTAAACACCGCAACATGAAGCATCTCTCTGGTCCCATGTCAGCTAGTGGGTGTGACATAATTAACAGCACTGTCATATCAGATAGGCGGCTATGAACAATGCTAAATTGCAACGGATTCCTGTGCAGCAGCATGTTATATGTTGTGTCTTCAGGCTTACAGCCTTAAAAAAAAAAAAAAATTAGGTGTATTTGAGGGAGCCAAGAAATGCTTTCAAGTCTAAAATCTTGCTCCATCTGAAGCAGATAAAAAGCTTCTTGGCTGCAGTCACTGGCAGTGTCACTGTCTCTCTCGAAATATTTTTAGTTTGTTTGACTTTGCAATGCTATTCTGGTATGACTTTTGTGGTGTCCAGAAGCTAATAGCTATACACTTATTTTGAAATTATCCTTTCAGGTTCAGCCATGTACCTGTTAAGACTAAAACCATCAAACAAATGAGTCATATCAAATGTGCAATCTCATCAAATTTAGCTTCTTAAGCTTTGGCTGATATTTTTAACAAGCGTGGCATTTCTCACCGGTAATTGCTTTTTCTTTCTTTTCTCTGTATAGATTATAGAATTCATAGTAAACGTATTGGTGCATCTTTAATCTTGCAAGTCACTCAGATACTTCACTGAGTACACTTGAAATGTGTATAAATAGAAAGGTTAAAAATAAGCGTAACCATGTAATGCCATGCACTATTTCTAGCAAAACCATTTCTGTTTACTAAGATCCACTTTTATTAGCTGCTGCTTACAACCTCCTTATGTGCTGTGTGTGTGAGGGGAGGAGAATGTTATATTAACAAAACCATTTGATGATAAACTAGATTCTATTTTCCGGACATAGGCCAATTCTTAACATTTAATAGTTATTAAAATATCCCTTTGGATCTGTATGGAGGTCCAATATATATGTATGAGGTTTAATTATTACTATAGGGTTGCAAAGGCTGTGGCGGTGTATTTTATTAGATAAGAATAAAGATTGTCAGCGGAAATAAGACCTATCACATTATACAACAGCTCGTTCCCAAGACAAGCACTTGTGTCTGTCCTGATGATGGTGTTGCTGTATTTGTTTTCCAATTACATCTTGAGTGAACTCAATAGAGCACAAGGCATGATGGGAGAAATCGCCTTTCACTGCAATTACTGTTTATGGTCTGCCCAGAAATAGGTGAAGAAACATTCTTTCTTACCATCCTTACTTGATTTCTGAGTACATTCCTTAGTACCTGTGCCGAAATATGAACCTGCAGCAGCAGGAGCCACCTAGCAGAGCTCTCTCGGGTTCAGTCCTATTTCTCACTTGCATGCACAACAGTTACACCAGCGAAGAAGATTGATTTCTCCAACCAATTATGCTTAAACATGCTAAGCTTGTTATCGAGCTACGTTGTTGTTATGTAGAACACTGTGCTTATGTGGTACAGCGCTTTCCACCAATACTGATTATGAAATGAGTTCTTGCTGTCTTCACAATGCGCAGATGGTGACAGTCTAGGTCTGAGTAACACATAGGGAGGTATTGTGTGATAACTCTTCATATAGCATATAGTTTGGGTAATTACGGCAGTGTGTGTCTCACTGTAGTACTTGTCAAACAGAATTAGTATTTTAAGAACTCATAAATCTGTTATAATATAAAATTTCACTGAGTTTTTTCTGTGCATTTAACATCTACAGAAATAACAATCTGTGTTGAATCAGAAAACAAAAGTTCAATTTTTCTCTTCTGGGCAGAAAAATAAATACCAGTTTTGTTGGAGAATACTCTCAGCTGCTTTTTTAATATTATGACAATTAATTTTTTTTCTCAGAGTTGTGGAGTGTCTAGTATAATTATAGAACCTTCTATTCCATTTTTTACATTTTATTTAACCACTTCATTGTGATCAGCGTTGTTGGCCTGTTATGGCATGTTATACATGGCCCATTTGTATATATGTTTGTCTCATTTATGTGTGCAGACGGGCCTTTAGTTCATAGCGGTTTCCAGCATTCTCTAGGTACTATGCTGTATTGGTATCACCCTCGTGGTACTCTACAACCCAGCTGCTGAATAACAATATTTCTGCAGCTCTGATTTCGCAGACTCTACCACCCCAGCCCATGAAAAGCCTTGCTGCTATAGATCATCAGGCCACCACATGAGGATTGGGAGCTGAGCTCCTGTTGAAACTGTACCCATGGTTCACTGTGGTCTGCTCCTCCAGAGCCTACTGTTAATCCCCACTCTGCTCTGAGGAATATGAGGCTCCTATAATATTCCTTTAATATCCCTGGAGTCTGGAGGGGTTACCATAGCATTTAGAGAAATAAAGCCTTCCTGGATTAGTCTCAGTCTGCTCTACTCTTCCGGAGCAACAGTCTGTTACGTAGTGACGGTTCTTCCCACTTTGTCCTCCTCCTGGGGCTCTGCTTGACAAAAGTAAAGTGTACACAGAAAGAAAAAAACTTTTTGCATCACTTTGATGGGGAATCCTGCCTCACAGGACAGAGTACCTCCCCTCCAGCTGGAAAAGGATTGAGGAAACAAAGCATCCAAGTCATCCGATCCAGAGTGAGACGAGTTTCCCTAGATCCCTGAAGCCACTGCTTATTTGTCGCTACCAGATGCTTTTTAGCAACAACTCTAGCCAGTACTAGAGTATCACCAGGCTGAACACATGCAGTGTTGCCTTCACTGTCTTGTTGAATTGACCATTTGGAAGGAGAAACAAAGCCATGGGGCTTTGTTTCTCAGTTACACTGAGATTTTTGCCTCTAATTTGCAGCATGTTGATGCCTGTGGCAAGCTGAGAAGTGTCTTTTAAAATATATGCTCTGATGTGTTAAAGTAGGAGGAGGACTTAAAATACAGCCCTGTGGTGTTTGCCATTGCCACAGATGTAAGTTTACATTAAGAGACTGTGCCAATAAAGGAAATACCACTTTTCCTCACACAGGACATTAACCCTGCATTGTTCAGACAAATAAAACCATAAATTAAGGTGTAATTTTAGTTATAACAAGAAACCTACCCTAGCCTAAGGAAGAAAAATCTGCTTCAGATGCAATCATAGCCTTGGACGGCTAAGGTTGAAGTTACAGCCCCTAGTAACGTCCAGCCTTGTAGCACTCCCCATTGCTGTTGGCACAGCAGGGGCCTCTTGCCTTGACGTATCAAGGGCTACAAGACCCACAGCTCTAAAGGGTCCCTCTGCTTTGTCATCCTTTTCCGGCTGCGGTTTTAGTCAGTGTTTTGCAGTATCTCTCTGTTGCTGGCAGGAATTTGAGTCAAGATATATATTGTGGCTATACTCCACAAGCAGCCTCCTAATCCAGTAAAAGTGACAGAGTACTTAACAGTTTTACAGACATTCATTCATATGTTGCACTTTTCTTTCGCCCCCCTACATCCTGAGTGTGAATTAGGATGATACTTTCAATGTCAGGGTGACAATTTGGCTTCCTTGATACGATGTGCATTATTGCAACAAGGGAACGCAGAGCCTGCCTGTTTAGATCAAGAGAACACTTAAGAAGATACTTACTGTTCTTCCAAAGTCATCATTAGGCTCAATTGGTATTTGTTAAGTGGTTTGAGATTTTTAGGTGAGTAGTATGTTATTTACCTACTATTACCATTTTATATGGTATTACCATTTATATGGTAACAGGCAGGAGGGCAGATCTTGTGGTTGAAGCAGAAGCTGTAGAATCAGGAGATGTGGCTCCATGTCACAACTCTGCCAAAGATTACTTTTTTTGTGACAAGTCATTAAATCCCAGTGTCTCAGTTCTCCAGCTATAAAATGGGAATAATAATGGTGCTTTGTTCCCAGCTTTTGCTTGTCTTATTATTGATGACTGCATTCTCTTTGGGGGTTAGACTTTCCCTTGCTTAAAGGCTTAACGCAGAGAGATCCTAATCTCAGCTACTTTAATACAAATAACAGCTACAAAAAATAGCACTATTACTACCTGGGCATCAGCATGACTTGTGACATCAATATCATGCTGACAAGCTCCTTACCTCTCAGGATTTGCTTTGCCCATCTCTGCTCCTAATCCTAATGCATTCAGTCCTGCTGGTGTGGAAAAACATCTTCATGGTTAATACTCCTCCCTCATGAAAGGAACATTACTCTGGTTTTCTGCCTATCTGTACTTGTCAGGATGAGCTGCTGGCATTATATCCTGCATACATCATTGCTTAGTTGTTATACTCAAGGAAACCTTTAGTTAGTCCTGGCATTTATTTCTCCAACATGTGTCCATTTTTAGAGGTTTGCTTCTCTTGAAAAGTACAACCGCCTCTTCTCACGTTTAAGCATTTGCTGCAACACCTTTCATTAATGTGGCACAATACTACCAGCTCCGTCGACTTCTCCCCTTTCACTAGTCATCTTTAATACATTTACACAGGCCTTTCCTCTAACAGCAGAATGAAAATAGTAGAAATATCATCATTGAGCTTATCTATTTTTTCAGGGCAGAGTTCCTGAAGCTTTCAGTTGAGAAGACTGCAAGATCTTCCCTGGAGGTTCTTGAGGATCATATGCCCTATAATCAGCCCCACAAATGCCACCACCATCTCCAGGTGACTGGGCAGCAGGAGTGGAGTCAGACCCCTGAATAGTTCCCATGGTTGCAAACCTGCTCTCATTTCTGGACTAGTGACCTGCAGGATTTCAGAAAGGTCTATTTGGCCTACAGCATCCTCTGTAGGCAGTGTGTATCCTGCCCTAATACAGTGACACAGGCTGTAGTAATCACGTCTAGTAACAGGATAGTTCTCTGCTATAATCCTTGTTAGCAAGAGAATGAAACACACATTTGTTCAGGAGTGGATTAGGTTAGCAAGGCTAATGCACTAAATGACAGTGAAGTCCACCTACCAGATCACGTATTATAGAGTCTTAAAAGATCTGAAATAATAGAAATGAAAGCTACCATTAAAGAAAATTTAGGGCCAGGTTAAATGCTTTTATGATGGGTAGAAGTATCATAAATTAAAGTATTTCATAGTGTTTATTACAGTTTCAGCCAAAGGAAATAATAAATGCAATGTCTGGCTGATTAAAAAATATCCTATTATTGGCTAAATTATTAGTGGGCAGTGACCCTAATTAACAGAGTAATAAACCTGAAGATTTGCTTATGATGCAGATGTTGAGACACCATCTGCTCCAAGTAGAGTTTGCCCTGAAAATGAGAAGGAGCCCAAGGTTCCTGGAAGAAACAAACCAAACAAAATATTGGTTGATGAAAGTCCCTGGGTTACTGGAACTGACACTGCATTGTAGGTTGCAGACCATAATTGTCCTGTAAATTTATGGCTTGGGTAATAAGAAAAGGCTACAACATAGTTCTAGCATAACGCACAGAGCAAATGTGGAGGTCAGATAACAAAGTTCCTATCCAAGCGTAGGTTCACTTGCTGTTCTGAAAGAAGACTGACTTCTCCTATTTTCTTCATTCCATCTTGCAATTAAGCAGATGAGTAAACATGAAGCCTTAATTGTTGCCTCAATAAAATACCTAATACAAGGCATTTTTGAAGGGGAGGGAAAGCAACAACTGTCATAACACAATTCAGTGGATCCCATCTGCTTTGCATCTAGTCTCCCCTTTTTGGGGATGTCTCCCTTGCAATCTCCCTTTTTCCTGTCATTTATTTGCCTAGGTCTTTTTAGTTCATAGTCTGATCTAGGTGATCGTTGCATTGTTTGTGCAGTGCCTAGAACTGGACCCTACCCTAATTAATGCCTCCTTCAGGTTTTTTTCTGCAGCTCATCCTGAAAAACCCAGAGGAATCTTAAGTTTCTCTGCCTCTCTGATAATCTATAAACACACATTCTGGGAATTTTAGAAGAGCCCAAAAGTGGTCTCTGAATTTGTTGATGCATTTTATCTTTAGAAATAATGGCAAACTTTAAAATGAATTATTTGTGCAGGTTTATAGATTCAAGCAAGGGATGATTAATTTAATTATGCTTAGATGTCCAACTATCTGATTTGCATGTTTAATCTGGTCATCAGATGTCTAAGGGCTATAAAGTGCCCCTATACTTACTCTGGGTACAAAACTGATGGATAAAATTAAGGTCATTTTCCAACATCAGGCCTAATTATGTGCAGGGTGGCCTTCAGGCAGCAAAATTAATCTTGTACGTTAAGTGGGGCAAAATGAAGAGCACCAAACCAGAGGGCCATCTCACTGTTTAAATGATTTGTTTCACCACAAAATAATGTACAAATAGGAAATTCCCTGGTTCTCTTTGCCTTCTCAGCTGCTCAGAGAAAAACAGTTATCAGACAAGCCTACTGTATGGATAGCTATATGATTTTAATTTTTTTAGCCATTTTGTTGTTTGGAATTCTTCCTGTTTGAAAATGATGGGAAAAAATGAAGGCTTTTTAATTTGAGCGTTCTTTGTAGTTAGGGAGGGAGTGATCCCCCACGTCTCTGGGGTCTGAACCAAATTCCACTGATGCTTTTGGGGGATTCCTAACTGCCTGCGAGTGGCTTTGGAATAAGCTATCAGTGGCCTAAAATGAAAGCACAAAATTCCTTAGCCAAAAGTTAGACTTGGGGATAGAAATGTACAATTTTACTGTTGTTCACAAATTTACTCATGAATGTAGAGATTTTTAAGGCAAACTCTTTGGAATATGGGTGATGCCTTATCCGTAAAGTAATCGCATGGTGTTTTTCCCCACAAACGTACCCTATCAAAAAAGATCAAAGGCAAACTGATATTTCCATTGTACCCCTTCCTTGGCAAAAATCCCTGCCTCCCATAATGCCATCTGACATCGCTTGTCCTGTGAAATTTTTACTGCTACTGTGATTATTTAAAGGGATTGCCATAAAATATACATGAATTATGGTCAGCAGTCACCCTTAGTATTTGGGGCTGTGATCAAACATGAAGGCTGCGTGTAATACATTTTAGTGGTTTCAGGACCTTGCATAAGAGAAGGGGTGTACCTGCTGCATCCCATTAACAACACGGGCATGGTGGAATCTTGTACTGTATTTCCCACACCTGGTAGCTAAGGTTCTGCTTCCTGCTAAAATTTAGAGGCAACAGAGCATCATCTTCTCCATCATCTGTGTGCGCATGTGTATATAAGTATAATAATGTTTGCAAAGCTTTCATGCACTTCCTCCCCCTGCTACCTCCTTCCCCAGTGATTCAGTCACTTCATATTGTAATACTTTGTTGACTATTGATTTTTGGTTAAGGTTGGAGCCCAGTACAACTGTATGAGCATTCGTTGGCTTTAATTTGATGTTATGCTGCTGCCTTCCATTCCATATTGACAGGCATCCTCTTATTTTCAGATTGGTGTCCATTCACTGATGAACGCGCACTAGGGGGATCATGACCTTTTCTCTTATCTGGACAGCTTTTGGCTTCATGAACATTTTTTGCTGCAGGGTGTTATTAACAACAGGGTGATAGAACAAAGAAATGAAGCAATGGGAAGCACATCAATGTATGAAATTTGCTTTATTAGGATTCCCCTGAGGCCAGAGCAGTCCCTAATTACAGAGGTGTTACATCCCTTCTTGGAATAACAAACTATATTTTTAGCAGTAATGAGAGCATGATTTTGAAATCACTGTGTGGTCATCCTCCCACTGTACAGATGCTTGTTAATTCACATTTTCCCAGATACTGATTCTGAGAGAAACTTACAACAAAAGAAAAGATAAACCACTGTGAAATCACCTACTACCAATTGAACAAAGCATCGCACATTTCAATATATGTATTTTGAATTTTAAGCTTTCCTGCCATTCTATTTCACTATGTAGGAATGCAGCATAATTTGTAAAATAATCCAGTTTGTTAATAAGCTTATGCAGAGGCAAGGCCACAATGTATTAGTCACATGAGTCTGAATCTCTTGTAGCATCTGGATGCTCTGTTTAGATAAATACTGGGAAGTTTTTTTGGTTGTAGAAATCTTGTCTGAGCATGCCTGGGAGATGAGTTGGCATACTGAATTCCCAAGAATAGGCCTTAGTTGATAATTCCCAGATTCTTCATTCCATCTTGATGTGAATTGTTTCCAGAATATCCTATTTTAATCTTCTTTTGGTCCTCCTGTTCCCAGACTTCTGAGGCAGACCAAAGGTAAAATGAAAAGCAACCAAAATATGTTTATTCTGCATACACATGCTTATTATTACCCATACAGCTCTTAAAAATAGTGTGAGCTCAGCAGAGCTCATCTTAGCCTGCACAAGCTGGACATGCTCCCAAGACAGACGAGACTAAGAGGCCCCATTGCAAAACGTGTAACCTGATGATTACCCAAATAAGTGGCCCTTATGCTACGGCCACAGCTTCTGACCTCTCATGTCAGATGGGCCTGGCGGACTGGCCTTTCTCAAGACTCTTAGTTTACAGATCTAAAAACAAATGCAGACAATCAAAAACAAACAAATAAAACAAAAAAACACCACCCAGAACACAGGAGCCAACATTCGCAATTCAGCTATGTGAGTACTCCTTGAGGCTTTCTAACTGCAGTCTTCTCCCTCAGTCCTGCTCCGTCCCTTCCTTCTTACATTGTGTTAGGCAGCACTGTGTGTAATAGAGGCATGTCACTGAAAATAATGGTGGTGGTTTTTAACTGAATGGGCTATGACCAGCTCTGCCACCTTCGGTGGGGTATGGAGCAGCTTCACGTCAACATACCCCATTGTCCTCTGTTGGGCTGATCCAGCACTACTCTCTTCCTGTACCAAACTTCATCTGTTGGTGAAAGCGATTCTTGTTCAGAACAGGGCCTTGTGGGCCAGATTTCAGGGCTAGCTGGGCACAGTAGGTGATAAACTGGCACCTCTGGTTTAATCTGATTTTAGAGATATTTCTTTGTCTAGAACTGAAAAATTAGAAAATGTTCTGGCAAGGACCTTTTAAAGTTCTTCATTACATCAGGATTTACTGAAATATTCCGTTTTCCTGCCACTCTCTCTCTCATTTGCTGTTCATTAACAATGTTTAAAAAAAAACCCAAACCAAACCTTGACTTGGTGAAAAGTTTTATGTGTTCCTAACTGCATTGTAAATTGAGGCTTATACTGTCTCTTCTTCAGCCCATAAATGCTTTTTCTCAATAATAAACAGATCGTAAAGGATGGAAGTGTTCCCACGTGTTTCAAAACTTTGATGGCAATGCTGGTCACCACTTTGTAAAAATAATCAAGCATTTGTCCAGCCAGAGAAGGGGAGAGAATAATTTTTGGAGCCTGATAAGTAGGATCCTCAGTAGGGTTAGGGGACAGGAATTCCTCTGCCCGGCTTAATGTATGCTTATTTATACAAGAGAAAAAAGTTTTGAAAGGTGAGATCATAGTGACCTCACTTCCAAAGACCCTGCGAGAACAGGGTGAGCCACTCTCCTGGGAAGTGAGAAGGACAAGTCCTTGTCCTTGCCCTGGGGCAGCCCCAGGGATTGGTGACTGGGCTCTAGCCCTGTCGTGCTGCCTTCACTCAGCGCCCCAGTGAGCTGCCTCTGTGTCACCATCACACCTTCCTCGCTGCTTAGAACAGGTTTCTTTTCTTTCATTTCCTGGCATTTTGAACAAAAAGTACTTTGGGAAAAAAAGTTTTGCTCAGCCTGAAATTTTGAAAATGGGGGAAAAAGATGCAATGTAAAAAGAATCTTGGTGGTGTTTTTGTTAGATGATTCAACTTACTCAGCGTGTCAGAGAGGGATTCACATATACAAGCATTGCTCTGTGCTCGTTATCCTTTTTAAGGACCCTGGTATTTTTTTATATGTGCTGTGTACTTCACCACTCAGGATTACATTACAGGCATTTCCTTCTTTCTGACAATAATTCAGTCAGCCAAATACAAATCAAAGGAAACACTTAAGTGGCTTGTTCCCTTTTCAAAGAAAAATGATACCAATAAAAATATTTGGCTTTAGCCCTCTTCTGCCCCAGAAGCTCCTTTTAGTCTCTTTTGCCTCTCCCCGGATAGCTGTTTATTCAATATTAAGCTCCCCGTTCCCAGAAGACTGAAGCATCCACATTCACACTTCACCAGCAGCACTGTGATTCAGTAATGAGGATGAAATGCTTTCAGGATCCTGTGCTCATTGAAAGGCTGAAGCTAACCAATCTACTTGGTAAGAAGATGACTTTGTTCAGCCAAGATATCTCTCTTTACTGGGCTCCTAAAGCCCACCCTAACTACTAGAGAGAATGCTAATTGAAAGATGAAGGTGTAATTGCACCAGACAAGTAATTTTTATTGAGTAATTTTTCAGTGTTAGGTGGGCAGAAACAGCAGAGTCTCCTATTACTGTTAAGGAAAGATGCACAGCTGAATCCTAGAACCTGATAATGAAAGTTTTCCTCTGTTGTAACAGTTAAAACACATGAAATGCCTCTGCAGTTAAATTACAGTTAAATGCTTTCCTTTTTTAGATGGCTGACAGATTTACAGAGCATTTTTTCCCCTCAAATAGGTATCCTTGCGCTCTGTGTACCTGTGAACACAGCATTCACTGGCGTCCTTCAAAGCAGGGAGAGAAAAACACACATACTCATGTGCTGAAAAAGAGCCTTAGGTGGCTGATCTTTCAGATAAAAGAAGTGGTTCTAGCACTAAAAGGGAAGGAGGCAGAGGATGTACAGCATCTTCTGTTGTAGTATGCCTGTATTGTATCATGAAAGGAAAATGGAGAAAGAAAGGGAAAGATAGCAATGCTTCACAGTCAGGTGGTTTTCTCTGTTTTGGGGGGGATAGTCTGACTTAAAAGCAAAATCTGAAGGCCCTTGTGTTTAAAACCATTTGGTAGCAAGATTATATTGGAGCCAAGGGTATGCTCAAATCTATAATCTATTTTACTGTAATGCAGTACAGCTTATTAAAGCAACAATGTCTAAGGTAGCAGGCTCAAAATTTTGTCTTAAAATGCCATAGGATATTTACATTGTCTCCTAATAACCACACAAACATGGGAAGTTTGCACTTTCTAATGTAATAGTTAACTCAAACACCAGGGGCATATTTAACTTTGAGGGCTCAGGTCTGCGTTTGATGAAAAAAAAGCCCTCGTAAACACAGGAGAGAACTGCCGTGTCCTGTTTAGGCAGTGGGCACTCAGCGAAGGCAGAGAGCTGTAAAGAATATATCGTTCTTTTCCAAGTGCTGGCAGTGTGTGCAGCAGTGGACCGGGTACATGAGGAGCTGCGATTGCTTTCACAAGTTCATAATTTAAATAGGCAGAGGGGACCAGGCAGGACTCTTCTTGGAATCTGTCTGCAATAACATCATGGGCCAGCAGGGCTTCTGGAGTACAGAAATGCTGTGATATGAAGCAGTATCCCCACCTGGGTGGGTCCCACTGGCAGAATATGTCAAGTGAAATCACCACTCCAGGCAGCACTTGCCTGTGGAAGAAAGGCGTATCAGTTTTTCTTGAAGTGTAGTATTGCTGTGTGCTACTGAAGAAGAAACAGAAACATGTTTGTTCTATAGACGCTATGCAAGTTGTTTCAGGAGGGAGGATGAAATTGCCAGAATAAGAATTTGGCTAGGTAACTAGAGATAATGTTCCCCCTCTGTCAAAAATAGCCACAGGAACTACAATGAGTACAGCTGGCAGAGGAGCTAAAAATAGCACCAAGCCCACTAACATTATATTGAAATATTGGCTCAGCACTGATTAACTCTTTCTGCTTCTTACCACCAAGTATTGAGCCATTGCAGCTTCGGTGTCTTCCTCAGCCTTACAGCAATATAGAATGTGTCTTGTTAAAATGAAAAACTTTATTTTGGGTAGCTAAAAAATAACTTGTTTTCTATGCAAGAAAACACGTACAAAAAGGAAGTGTTGTGGAATTTCAGATGTGGGCAGGGGAAAATCCCCCCTTGCCCTCCTGACAGGGTGATGCTGGGAACCATTCCTGTGACCACTGAACACCTGCAGCACCTGGCGTGGTTAGTCAAAGCCAAGAGAGCTCAGTGTCTTGCAAGGCTGGACTTGTCTTGAAGGGCCAGGGATGAAGGGGAAATAGGCTTCTGTAGCAACTGTATTGTCATCTTATAAACAGCCTTAAAGCTGTTTTTCACTCAAAATGGACAAGACGGATATCTTCTGTACTTACCTGAGTGTGATTGTGGAAAGCTACTTTACCTTGATATGGAGCAAAGTGCAGTAAGAAGAGATACTGTGTGCTATTTTTAAACCATGGCCAAACGAATTGCTGGTGCAATCGGTTTAGGAGTAATGTGAATAAAAAAGAAGTTAATTTGGTCCAGTATTTAGTACTGACAAAACCAAGAATCTCTTGGTGCCAGATACATACAAACAATATCTGGTTTTCAGGGCAAGTTTTTGCTTACTTTTTTTATCCTGTATTGACACATTACAGTGAAATACTGCATGGGATACTTGGAACTTGTGGAAGACTCACTGTATCCAAATTAAAATGAGATCTTCAAGAGCATTATTATTCTTGGAGCTCCTGAAGCTGCCCAGTACTGGGACTGTTGCAAAGGACAGTTCGTGATGAACAGAGGCAATCCCAAAAACATCTGTTCACTATAGAGCAAAGATGTTCACTGCTTTAGGGGAGGGAGGGATTGGTATTTTACTCTGTGCGTGTTGTGTTCAGCTAGGACCATGTAAAGGTTTTGTAACAAAGTCTGAATACAATTTGCATTCATTTTGGCTTCCATTACAAATGGCAAACTTTCACAAGGACTGAGAAGTGGTGAAAGTGAATATGGGTTCGTGGCACGTGACCAGAGGGTGAGAGCATTTGTGATGCTGGGAGAGGGGGAAAAAATTAAAGCTAAC
>NW_008824746.1:107965-110037 GCF_000699105.1 Pygoscelis adeliae | reverse complement strand
TGCTGAAGCCTGAGATAAAGGCATTTGTGTAAATTGGCAGTGATCTTACACCATTATGAGGGTGGCCAAAAAATGTTTGCCATGATGCAGATTTCTAGAAGTGCCTGAAGCAGGGCCCAGTTATTTTTTTTCAGCTTGCGAGTCGAACCCTTCAGTTTGCTAGCCACCTCCTACAGGATGCTAAATCCTTCCAGATTTTGTTGACATCGGAGAAACTCAAGGACAGTCAACGCTCCCAGGATATATTTTTTCAAAGCACTCAGCATTGAATTAAATGGTTGCCAGGCTGGCTAATATTAGGTATCTTGAAAAATCTATCTGCAGCTACAAGTTATAAATATCAACTATTTTGTAATAAATATTTCCACTATTCTTCAGCTGAATGTGATTGAAGGCAACTACAAACAGGGTAGCTGTGCTACGAGGAAGTTGACTGTGGTGCTGCAACTTCCATTGCTGCAGTGAGAAGGGCCGTTCAGATCAGGCAGCAGAGGTCCACGCTGTGGGCAGAGGTGCCGGGGCCCAGGAGCAGTAAGCCAGGGAGAGAGGTCAGGAGCCTGCCTCGTACATACTGCAACCCCTTCTCTTTACATCTACACACGTGTACTTGGCAAAATTAGGCTGCTATGGTCAAAGCAGCACAGAATTCATCCTTTGAAATCATTATTACAAACACCATTTTAAAGCTTGTTTTCAAAACCAGATGCTATGTTTTAATGACAAGCTTTAAAACTTAGCCATGACAAAGCTTGTAGGGGTTTTGGGCAGATAATTTGTGTAAAATATGCCGTGCTCCTATAAAACTCAAGTATACATACCAAATACCCAGTCTGTCTTCCCAGCATTAAATTAATCATATCCATCATTTACTCTACATCAGCTAAAGCTTGCTAGTCTTAATTTTGCTTTACTGCTAGTTCCACATGAAGTTGTGGCAGTGAGTAAGGGGTAGCACGATTGGTCCTGGTCTGTGTGCATAGTTATGTTTATGTATGCAGCAGTATCTACAATTTATCAGAACGGAGATCAGTAGAGGAAGCCGTACAAAGTTGCATGAATAGATTGACGCTGTGCTGAAAAGGATTTTTTTGCAACTGAGGTGCTTGCAGCTTTTTCCTCTATAGAAACCACTGCAAAATTGCTACTTTTGAACCAAGTGATTAAATACCAGATTTGAGGTCTGACATTCATGTGACATCTATAACGTTTTGTTGAGCTTGACTTGAAACTGTTGAAGTTCTTTACTGCGCTGTGTTTTACAGAGAAAATATGTAACCAAACACGCTACCTGGGGCTTCCCCTGCATTTGTCCTGCATCTGTAAGACCTCGCCAAAGAAGTCTGCTGACATGGCTGTAAAACAAAATGAAATACAAGCCTACAAGGGTTAAAAGTAAAATACTCCCTAATATCTCAGGTAATTTACACGTTAAAGAGCACTGTGGAATGAATTACGATGTCATGTCAGAAGCCACGCTTCAACCCCAAATCTGCCAATCATTATAAAGCTGAGTTTGTTGGGCCTTAGATACAGGGACATAGCCAACTGCCTCAGGCAACATCCATACTTATTAGACAACATGGACCCCAGGGAGCTTTTCAGAGCGTGGCCCTCACCACCTGGCTAAAGCAGAGAGTAATGAAAGGCAGCAGTACAACAAAGCACTAAGTGACTACAGCCCTGGCTGCAGAGCATGAATCCAGTGCCTACCAGGGCAAGTAGACTCAGTCCCAGGGGACAGACAGACACATTAGATTTGTTTTTCACTTCCTCTATTTTTAGCACTTTTGTCAGAAGATATTCCGAAATATTTGTAACATTCCTGTTTCATACAGTGGTGAGCCTGTGGTCTTTGCTTGACTTTGCAATTCCTGCAAAGCAGCAGCAGTTTCCCTTTAGCTGGGTGGATCTTCTTGGGGGTTTGTTGTTGCTTTGTGATTCGGACATGGGCAGATGTAGGGTCGGATTATTGATCCGCCGGCGTTTCCTCCTGCTGTGTTGGGTATCAAAGCCTAGAGGGAGCCATCTACGCGGGCTGCGCTCCGAGGAGGAGGAGGAGAGATTTCAGCAGG
>NW_008824746.1:101631-107941 GCF_000699105.1 Pygoscelis adeliae | reverse complement strand
ATGAAGCATAATGACAGAACTGAGTTTTTTCTGAGCGTTTTCTTTGCTCTTTTAGTAGTCAAGTGTGAATATTTTCAAGAAGAAATGCCTGCTTGATGCAGGTTTTGCAGATAATGCTATACTCTGCTCAGGCAAAGGATTGGAAATAAATCAGAAAAGCAATTTTAAAAGCTGAAAGAAATAATCTAAAATTGTCATCCATGTCGTAGGCAATGAGGATACTTTCTTTCTATGTCTTTATTCATTGTAGTGTAAGGTACAATAATATTTACAGATTTTTCTACCCTGGTTAAAGCAGTTGGTCAATACACTCTACCTTTATTTTTTTTTTTTCTCCTGCAACCTGCTTTGTAATATAGTGACTAGCTTTAAATCCTTCAGAGCGGAGGACTTAAAGGTAAAGCCTAGTACAAAGTCATATTTCAGCAGCTCAGACAGGGAAATCAAGTAAATTTTATTTTCTATTCTGAGTGGGCTGGGGAAGAGGAGCATCCATAAGGCAGGAAGATACCATGCTGAGCAGAGGGGCTGTCAGTTCTGCTTCCTTTAACAGATCACCTTAGATTTTCCATTCTCTTTTGAAATACTGTGGGAAGCACTTTCTCCATCTCTGTATGGTTTTTACACATAGGTGTTGATAAAACCCAAATCCAGTGAACTGTTTGTTTATCTGTTATCAGATTGTAGCCCCAAGGTATATTCAAAGCACTGCTGGATTTAATCTTAGGGAGAGTGTGAAAATAACGATGATTACTTAAAACACTTATTCCCACATTTAGCCGTATCTATATGTATTTTTAAGTACATATCAACAAGGGGACAAGTAACCAGAGATAGTTAACACTTCCTATCTGCTTTTTAAACCTTCCCATTGCTGTTCATCAGCCTTTCGGAATCAGAAAGAGCGTGAGCAGGGTAGCGTGTGTATGTCTGCGTGTGTGTGTGAGAACAATTCTATAAAAGATTATCTTGCACACAAAGCAAATGGCCCTGCCCCCATTGCGAAGGCAGAGATTCCCCCGAGATTAGGAGAGAAGGAATTGCTTGTGGTCAGCAGAGGCGGGAGAACAATAGAGCCCAAAATGGGCAGCAGCAGCCGCAGTCACTGAGGTGGGTGGGAGACTGGCCAAATGGCCATTGCAGGCTACATGGCATTGTCGCTGACACCAGAAATGGCTAAAAGGTCTCAAATTAGCAATTGTTATGATTAGCAGGTGGTTTGAGAGATAGGAGGTCTAGGAAAGTGATTGGTGGTGGATGCTATTTAGTCCAAAACTCTCTTCACTTGCTCATTAACAGAGAATTATGAAATTACTTAAAGGAAAACAGTTCTAATAAAATACAGAGAGATATAGAAATCATTTTTTTAAAGGGGACATGACTTTTTATAAAATTATTACAATTCCTGCGGATTTTATTTTTGTGAAGGAATTCTGTCAGAAAATCTGGCAGGGAAACCAATGTTATTCAGCAATATTTCATCTGACTAGGAAAAGCTGAAAAAATTACTCTGTAACATACTCATACCTTTCATTAATAACTCGTGTATTTAGATTGTGAATCGGCTCTTAAGAGAGATCCAAAGGCAAGATTCAGAAACAGATTTCTAAGAATCGAAGCTCAGATGTGTTTTGGTCCGGAGGTTGGTACAGTTTAACCCACTGCACTAAAGGAAGATCACATAAACAAAATGTGAATCCTCTTCTATTTCTTGACTTTGAAAATAAATTCAAGGATGTCAGGGCCACATCATCACTGGCTCTTTTAAGAGCTAAGACTGGATTCTCCAATTTCATGGATGTGCAGATACCAATACTCTCCTGAGGACTGTCTCTGTTCCAGACCCAAAATCTGGAGCACAGCAAGTCCAAAGATGCTCTTGGAATAATATCCATTTACACATTAACAGTCTGCTTTTCTCTTTCTTAAGACTTGTACTACCTACTCCTATTCTCACAGCAGAGAGAGTAATGACTTGTATCCAGCTTCAATGTCATGAGCACTTGCTGAGTGATCTGCAAAATCCTGTCCTGGACATGCTAGGGGAGTTAATTATGCCAAAACTTCTCTAATTAGGGACCCAGACCAAGACTAAATTTTGGTACAATATTTTATGTTTAATTGGGATTTCTCTGTAGCTGAAATGTTGCAGAAAATCCCAAGCTGACTGCGTTAATGCTGGGCTGTATCTCTGCTACTTATTTCATGTGCTGTAGGACAACTGCAAGATCTTTTTTGCGTTTGCCAGAACTGGGTTTAAAAGTATACTCTGAAGGCAAAAACTTCAGTGTCCTGTCCCTAATTCCAAGGAACGTGACAGTAATTGGGCTGGCATTATCTCAAGATAGAAATGAGACTAACGTATCCATTACTGATGGTTGTTTTGGAAAATATTAGCCTTACTGTCAAGAAAGTCACACCACACACTCTGCTCCCAGGTCCTTCCAGATACGACCAGCAGGAGTGTGAGAACAGCTCTGTGGCACACGCACACACGGAGAAAGCGGGGAAAAGGCTGATAGCCCAAGGAGATGTTGTCCTTTAAGTTTTAGAATACTTGTGTAAAATAGAAGCCCAGTTTCATGAGATGACAATTTCTCTGACCTTGCAACAAGGGGGGAAAAAAAACCAACCCCAACCCATAGCCTCTGTTTGAATCTGCAGGCATATGGCATTTCAATAGCTCTTCAGCTGCCATCACAGGGGGCTGGATTCAGGGTAGCTGAGACCTGATTATAGACGCAGCTTAGGGCAGCTGGGGTCCTGAAGTTGGCGCTCAGGCATCTAAAATTTGGCAGGATGAATCTGCAAAGGGAAAGATTTCAAGGGAGAGGAGATAAGGACAGTTTGGCAAAGGACGGTTTGGTTCCAGGCTCATTGAATAAGCATAAATAAACATTTGGTCCAGACTCGTTGAATAAGCTGAACAAGCAGCCCTGCTGCCCATGCCACAGAAAGTAAATGGAATGGGTCAAAAATGGAGAAAATAAACAATGTGAAGGAGGATGAAGAAATGCCAGCTTTTACAGCCTTTTTTCTCATAATTATAGCTTTGCCAACATAAACAGTGCAAAAGTAGTTGTGTATGGCTTATAAAATTATGATATGGATATTATAATTGTGAAGGTTTTTAAAAATATCTTAGAATTAAATATTACAGAGTTTGCAGCAACCCTACCATTAAAAAGACTGTGTTTCCTAAAGATGCTTTTTGGTGAAGCCACCATGACAAACCCTTTGTTTTACATTCAGTGAAGCCAGAGGTGTTATTTCTCACAAATGAGATCATTTCTAACTCAGAATGATATGTGTATAATCATATATATTCGAAATAAAATCTTGTCAAAAACCTGCAATCTCCCCATCTTTCTGTCACATAATTAATACTTGCAGCTTGAAGGTAGAAAATTACACTACAGGTGCGTGTCTGAGTATTTTTTCCTTTGCTGAGAAGTTGGATGTGAAGGTATCTAGATTTGTACCCATAAATGAAGGACAAGAACAGAAAATCCAAGGCAAGTGAAGTGAAAAAAGCCACACCTGAAATATACATCTGAAATAATATACTATAAAAAAATATATATAAAATATACTATAATATAAAGCTGTAATCAAATGCTACTTCACGTCAAATGATTTTTATCCTTGGTGTTCATTTCTGAAATAATTTTTCCAGCTTCTGTTTTATTTTCACTCGGAGAAAAAAATACTGTAATGGTTGTAGTATATCTATATGAAAATTTTTTTCTGATTTCTTTCTGCTAAATACCAGGAAACACTATCACAGATTTGCAGTGTATGCTCCTGTTTCCCTTCCAATCGGGGCGGCCACAGAATAACTATCTGCCTCCATTCCCATCCCATAACCACCCAGGTGTCCTCAGGTGCAAAGGTGCAAAGCTGAGAACTTGGGCTTCATCCTGATCCTCCATTTTTCCTTCTTGTGGTTTGTTTGTTTGTTTGTTTGTTTTATCAATGTACATACTGAACATAGGAAAGCATTCAGTAATTTTTTCAAGCTGTTGTAATTTAAGTGTAGTTTTTGTATCGTACCATACCAGAGACAGCTGATAAGGAGGAATGAGGCAGAAGGCTTCCGTGTTGCTGTTGCACTTCTCTAAGTTAGATGAAGTGCAGCAAAATCTGTCAGCTTGATTTTAAAATATATGTATTTTGGGGGTCATTTGCAAAAGAAGCCATGGAATTTCCCGCCCACCCTGCATTCGTAAAAGTTCCCAAACCTTGCAAAAACCAAGCTGTGTACAATATTCACCTTTTCTTCTGTCATGAAAGAGAGCAAACCTCACCTGAGAGGTGATACCAAGGGCACCCAGGCTGCACAGCATGAATGAGAAAGATGCCTCAGTGACACGGAAACTGGTGCTTTAAACTCTTTTCTTTGGGTTTAGTTGGGCACCTTTCTTCTGTTCCTCTATTTCAACATGTTTTATTTTGAGGTTTGGCTGGGTAGAAATCTGCAGATTAAGCACCCATCTTGTTGCAGAAAATATCAAACAAGCCTGGGAAGATGTCTACCCTAGAATACAAAACTTGGATCTGATAATTTGGAAAATGCAAATTTTTATGAAGTACCTGGATGTTCATATTATGACCTTCTGTGGGAAGGAATAACAGGATTTTCCTTAAAAACAGAAGAAATAGATTTAAACTCCTAATTCGAAAAAGGAATAAGTTTTAAATCTCCTATTTAAAATTTATTTACAGGCACTAGAAATTTCAGCCCAAAAGGATGACCTTTTCAGAAAGCTGTGGAAAAAGTTAAAAGGGAAACTGCTTTGCACAGCTCCAGTGCTGCAGCTGCTGATATGGGCATCCAGTAAAGTGTACAGAATGAAACAGCACTGATAATCCTCATTAAAAATTTAGAATGGATGCAGGGTTTGAAACTTTTGTATCCCGGGTGGATTTTATTTTTTGGTCCACACTGGAATAACTGGCTGAGGGCTAATTAAATGACTGAGAATAATAAATAAGGAAGTAAGAGAAGTTACAGTTCTTCATTAGTCTTTAAATGGTTGAAATTATTTAGCTGTTGTAACTCTTCTCCACTACTTTGTGTCATATTTAATTCTATTTCTATCAAAAAAAGCATATGAAAAAGGACAATGATTAGAAAACTCAGCTTGCTAAAGATAATTTGCTGCCATCTATGGCTTTTCAAGTGGAACTCAAATGAGTGTTGCAAAGAATTAAGAAAAATATTTTCCTTGTAAGAAATCTGGATGAGGATGAGTTGTTTGAAAATAATTAATAAACTTTAAGTAAGGCATCAGGCTTTACATGCTTTTTTCTCCAGACCTCCAGAAATTTTATATGCAACTTCTCATGTTATTGTCATTAGAAAATGGCTAAAAATTAGATGGTTTTGTGCTTTTTGTGGCAGATCCCTCTTTGTACTCTCAGGATGCTGCGACAATACAGAGAAGCTGTAATTTTTGTCCAGATACACCTGGAAGTTTCTCCTTTTGAAGGAGGTAGAAGCAAAATTGGAATGAAAATAGGAGCTTGTAGAGAGGCTCCCAGTCCTCTAAGCTGGGGGGAACCTGGGCAGAAGGATTGTGCCTGAGCTTTTCTGTACTGAGAAGTTAAAATACATTCAGAATTTGAAAGCAAATAAAGAACATTTTAAATATGAACAAGGCTCTATTGACTTCAGCAGCTTCTGTCAAAATGTAAGAGGAGTAAAAGTTTTCAATATGGGAGGAGAGAGCAAAGTCAGGCAGGAAATGGGTGCAGGAATATATCTGGAGTGCTGCAGGGGAAATAGGAAGCTCTGGGGGTGCTCAGCTCGGGAGCAGCATGGAGGAAGCGGGAAGAGAAAGTGCAAAGAGGACTTTGTATTTTAATAGCAGGGAGAGGATTCAGAAGACCACTGAGGTCCAAAGAAGCTGGGGAAATAAAGTTTTTCATTAATGGAAGGGATATGGATGGTGAAATGGAGGCATAATGTAAACCAGAATGTTTAAACGTGAAGATTAATCCTGCATAAGACTGGAGTTCAGTCAATACCCAAAGAACAGTGGATTTGATTAGGATCTCTGTTATTTTCCATTCACACATGCAGAACTGCACTGACAATGCAGCAAATTTGGTTCAAATCTCTGCTGCTGAGAGCAGAACACTACTAATACCTGTGTAGGAAATTCTTCAGCTTTTTCAGAACTCCAGCATTAGGAAGGCTGAACACCAGCCGATCAGAGGCTTTTCAGGTCCCAGTTTCAGACATTTCACTCTTTGCAGTGAAGTAGGACCTTGCTTCAAAAACTGTGAGATAATACACAAATGGCCA
>NW_008824746.1:81166-101615 GCF_000699105.1 Pygoscelis adeliae | reverse complement strand
CGGTTCCAGTTGGTATTCATGGAGTTACACATGTGCTATATGTGCACATACATAAAAGACACATTTATCTACACATGTGGCTAGTGATACAGTGATACTTTGGTTTGAAAAAAATATGCACTTTTCCTCCCTTTTTTAACCTTATCTGTGCATTCTTGGGTCATGTAGCCTTTGTGCTGACTCTGGACAAAAATCCCCCTTTGATGGAGGATACATGCTGAAAGGTAGAATTCTGAATTATGTTCTCTAAATTATCCCGTGCTCAGAGAGCAAGTATTGATTTTAAAAATGACTGAGCCAGACCTCGCACTGCAGTCCCCCCAAAGCACAACAAACAGCAGTCATGTGTTCAGCTACCAAGAGGCCACTGTGCTGGCATTGTTTCAAAAAATCAGAAAGTCATCAATCAACCAAATAGTAATCGGAATAAGTACATGGTATCTAAAGACACATTTTATCCAGTTACATGCTCCAATTCAGTTAGCTACGAGGAGAATTAGAACAATATTGGACCGATTAACAAGTCTACCTTGGGAACTGTGAGCTGTTAAGTTATTTATTTTGCTGCCTTGTATAAAAGAATGAGCAGAATTTCATCTGCATAGTTAAGCATTCAGTACCTTCCCACAATAAATAACCTAGCATCTCTTCGTGCTAGAGTGTTTTTTATGGAGCCTGATTGAGAACACAGAATTTTACTGTAGTTGGTTTCTGTAGCTTTCAAATGGCTTGGACAGAATTGTGTTTCAGGAAGATCTTTATTTTTTTCTTCAGGGGCCGTTAGTCATCGGTGCTGCAATAGAACTTCATGAGCAGTAAAATTATTAAGATCAGTGTATTCAAAACATCATTGAGTATTATTTTAATGATACGATTTAAGGATCAATGCAAAAAGCGCGGTTTAGAATTTCAGTCTTGCACAATTCAATTGAATCAATAATCTACGGTGTTGCTATGCAGCATGCGCTTCACAATAATACAAAATATACCATTTCTAAAGAAATACATGGCTGAAAAATACACCGTTCAACATCCAGCTCTGTGTACTTACAGCTGTCTTTTGGGAGATACAATACAGGAACAGACAGACTATACGAAATGCTTTGTAAGTTAAGGTAATAGCTCATACAATTAAGATGGTTGAATTTTTTCAGTACTGCTATATAGCACTTCCCATAATGAAATCTCCGATTTTTAGGTTTAGAGGTTTAAAACTCCCAGGCTCAGATTGCTATTAAACATAGCACATGGTTTTCAGTATAGAGGAAATTAATTTACAACTATTTTGATTCAATAAATCTAGAGTTTACTAATGAAACAAGAAGAACGTACACGTGTACTTAAGATGCTATAGTATTGTCTCCTAAGACCTAAGCTGATTTTTACATTTAAATTTTACATACATTTGCAGTGTCTGGAGGAGAGGACATTTTTCTGTATTCTTACTAATGATAAATACAAAGGAGTTCGTTTTCTTTCCTTAGAGCACCCCACCTGTCTGTGTTGTGTAATTATACACGAAGCCTGCAGGACACCATTTACATTAATTTGTAGGGGTTTGCTGTAACTCAGATTTAGTACGAGTTTGTATCACACAGCCACTCCCTGTTCTTTGTTTCCTTATCTTTCAAGAGACGGCAAGATTGAAGGTGTGGAGCTTTAATTACCTTCTCACTGCAGAAAAGGGTGGCTTTTCTAGGTCTGAGCTTACAAAATGGAGCTGGAGAATTAATCTGTATGATACCTGGCCAATGTATTCAGCTCCTTGAGGGTCATCATATTAACATGCTGTCAGGTCCCATCCCTCTCGAAAGCACTTACTTCTGTCCTTTCTCCTTGGGAAAAAAACAGCTTCTGGGCAGCAGTGCGTTATTCAAGCCAGGTGAATAATCTTGACAAAGGCAATGGAGATAGGAAACATTTGAATCTTTGCTTTCCCATGCAACGATCACTGCAGGGCACTGAAAAATATGCAAAGGGAGCATTGCTGATTCATTCAATAGGCCTATATGTTTGGGAAACAACATCCAGAGGGGAGACAGGTGCTAGTTCTTCCTCACCATTTTCAGTGTAAAGCATTTTTGAGAATCTGTCTGAGGTGAAGTATTCGTAAATTGTTCAGGTCTGCTCAGGGGCTTTTTGTTGTTACCTCCTTCTCCAGATATTTAAGTACAGTGGAAAACCCAGGCCTGTGTGACTCAGAAGCTCAGTCCCTTTGTAAGCGGGATCTGTTTTTTCAGTAACTATAGTGCTCTTCAGAATTCTAGTTCAACTAAATACGCATCGATAATGAAAACTAAATGAGCTTTACTTGAATAGTTTTGTAGAGGCATAAAGCATTTTCTATCTTTGTTAATTAGCTAATAGGTCTCGTTTCAGGAGCTTTTCCTACTCTGATGTGTCTGTCTGCCTCTTTGCAGATGTTTTTCTGTCTTCATTGAGGTATTGTCAGAATCCTCTGCCCTGTTGAAAAAAAAGAAAATTCTACTACACCTGTAGGATGTATGAAGTATGGAAATCAGAGCTCTTTTTGGCAATTAACTGTTATTAATACTGTCTTTATGACAATGAATGGAAGAATATTTAAGCTTATTTGGGCCATGTCATAATTATCCAGACATTTTACTCTATGTCTGCTATTTGATCATATGAATAATGATTAACTGGAGAGACAGCTGTTTTGGTGTGTGTTTTTTGGCAGCGGGAGCTATCACAGGGCAGGACAAGTTGCTCAGCTTACTGATATGAGAGCTAGAAATCATTGCAGGGAATGTCAGTTGCAACACTGAGCTCATCTTACTTCTAGAAAAAAAATTATTTTTATTTTGCAGAAAAGAAATACAGATTTTTAAAGATTCACCTTTGCTTTCCATGGAAGTAGATTTCTACAGTATGTTCCACTTTCCTGTTTTCCCCCTTTTAGAGTTTGAAGAATTAGCCATGAGAAAAATTAGTCGCTGCATATAGTGATTAACCTATATGAAAAATAAAGTTAGGAAAGCCTTAGAAAATCCTGAATAATAGTGCAGAAGCTGTTCACCATGTGCTTGTGGGGTTTGTCCCAAAAAAATGCAAAGTGAGACACACTTTTTAAAGGACAACTGGCTGATAGTGACAGTTTTTCTTCTCCTTTCCACCTCACAGCAGACATTTTTTCTCTTCCTACAGTGTTAAGCTGACAGTTTTTTCTCTGAAGAAATAGATTTGTAAGAGGTTTGAGTTTTTCATGCACGGATGTTTGTAATTTTGGAGTAAGGAGGGCACGAACAGCAGAAGGAAAAGAAGGAGACAATGTAATTCTTACCTGTTTTGAAGTCCCATATGCCACCTAAAAATAGCTCTTTGCGGAAACTAGCTGCTTTTCAAATACCCTTAAATTGCAAATGAAACTTACATGAAATCCAGGGTTAAACATGGATACAGTGTTGGGTAAAACAGGTATTTTCCATTAAAGCAGAACTCTTAAAATTTGATTACATAAATTTAGCCAAACTGATGAGAGCAAAAGCGACCCTCTGATCAGTTACTGTGACCTGCAACTGCCTCACCTGCCTAGGCCCATTGGCGAGTATCAAATAGCCATTAAATCCCCCAAACTTCTCTGCTAGCTTGATCCAGGTTTGTCAGGAGAGCAGAAGGAGGTAGGACCTGGCCACACTCCCATACTGAGCCGTCGTTCCAGGTGGATGGTTCTGAATGGATTCATGTGGCAGAGGAAAGGCCAAAACATGTCAGTCCCATGTATGCGTTGTTTCTGTTAGTTACTTTATTTTTATGATAAAATTGGGACCTGAAGGTTGAAGGAAGGAGGGAAAGGAATGCAGAGAGAGAAATCTGGGTTCTTTTCCCATTCTGCCAATATTTTGCTGCAGCCTAAAGATAAGGTCTTAAAATGACTTGCTCTGCTTCTTCATCTGCAAAATGGGAAGCAGAGGAGTTGCCTGTCATATTGCGAAAGTGCAAACGTAAAGCCCTAACCCTCAAACTGTTGTTCTTGTATGTTGCAAGAGGTTTTTCAGGTCCTAAAAAGTATGTGCTGCAAAATACATTTACCAGAAATAAGCCAACTTACTTAATACTTTAATTGTTTCAGAAAAAAAAACCATTAAATTATTCTAGGTCTGTTAGCCACTTTAATTGTTTGTTTGCTTGTTGCTGAGAGCCTGTATGAATTAGAAAATGTGAATGAACCAGTAAGAAACATGTGGCTGTAGCCAGCTGTGGCAAACCTCTGTTGGGAGTGAAAGTTTGGTTCATGTTCACATTCCCTGTGGACTAGAATAACATTAAGTGAAATTCACATACTTCAAAAAGGTTCCTCATTTGCAATTTATGAGATGGAAGTGCATCAAAGGCATAAAAGCCAGCAAATGGTCAGAAGTTAGAAGTGAGGGGTAGCCAGGCTTCAGAAAACTTAGTTAACTGGTGATGGCATTCTAGGAATAAAATAACTTACCTCAAGAAATCCATAGCTAGACTGTCTCCCTTCAGATTAGTATCTCTATTCTAATGCAGTACCCCGCACTGAAAATTGTTTTCAATGTAGTTTGCTCTCCTCTCTAGCAAGGTGCAGGAGTCATGGGTTTGTGGAGTGGCAGAGTATGGACCAAGTGCTGGCTTCCAGGTCAGCTGAGGAGCAACTCCAGGCCAGGCAGCGGCTGTCCTCGGTAATCCTAGATCACTAGGCTGACTCCTGGTTTTGCTTCCACTTCCTTGACTTGGAAGGCAAAACCAGTGGAGTGAAAGGGTGTGCAATAGATATATGTCCCTGATTTCCATTCCAAGGTGTCCACTGAGACTGACATCATTCAAAGCTTTTTCTGTTCTGGTTTTTGCAATAGGAGTCGATGCTATCTTTGTTGCTCTTGCTGTACAGCGTGGATTTCGGTTGTTATGACCCTTGGCTCAACTTACTGTCTCTCCTTCTACTATAATATAAAGCTATGATTGTGGTTGATGAGTTCAAGTTCATATTGACTTCATATTTCAGTCAGGGATCTTTTTGTGTGAATATTGACCAATATTTTGTAGTGCAAAGAGGAAAACACTGTTTAAGGGGGTAACAGCAGTTACTTACAATGGTCTCTTGCACCTTTTTATGTAGGGGTCCAGAGTTCGGGTCATGTCTGTTTTGCTCTCTCTAGGAAGTGTCTAATGGCAGTTAGTTAGGTCACAAACTCTCTGAGACAAGACTGTCGTTTTGACCTTAGTTTTAATGAAGCTGTCACTGTGGGGTCTGTGCCCCTGAGGTGACACAGCAGTGGAGATCTCTGTCCTACATGGGATCACCATGCCTGGAAGTTTGCAGCTGCAGACTGTCCAGCCTGCCTGATGCTCCACTAGTCTCTCATGGAGGATATCCATCAGCCATCTATGATATTCATTTTCTAATCTTATTTTCCTGCTTCCCAATGTACCTACTAGATATTCTCAGAATATGCCCAGAAGAAGAACATTTTTTCTCATTTTAAGACCATATTTGATAAGAGAAACATTAGGTTTGGCTCAACTACTGTCTCTACAGATGTGTTTTGGTCAGAATATGAAGGAAAAATTATCCTGTAAAAGGTCTTTTACTTATTCACTAGGCTGTTTATTCAGTAGCCACTCAGTAATGACTTCTAACGCTGTTTTTGTCAGTCTTCTGTTAGCCTCTTCTGTCCCTATCATTACTGTTGAGATCTGTGCTACTGGGTGTTTCTTGTTTCTTCTAAATAAAAGCCTTGTACAGAAAGGGTCATCCAAGTCTCCCAGCAACATTCACAGTCAGTGGTGGGATTGCATCAGCACTCCAGGAGCTGACTGTCTAGACCCAGCTTACCTGTTTCTGCGTATTTAGACAAAGACTGCTACAATCCGATTCATTCAAATCAACATTAATTCCCTCTGCACAATAAGATGTCCTAGATTTTTCATGGGTTTCATATATGTTTTTTTAAGGACGCTGCCCATAAAATTCATGGCAGACACTTGAGGGGTTATGTCCTTTTCATGACTCACTTCAGGGAGTTTCACAGATGTCTTCAGTTTGTTCAGGCAAGATTTCTACCTCTTACTCTCCAGGCAGAAGAGAATTTCCATTAGCCTTTTATACTAGGCTTAATTGCCAATTACCAGCAGGTAAACAGCCTCATAACACTGCATTGCTCCAAGCTTATTACACTTTGCAAAGGAGTCCTGTGCAGAGAAATCTCTGCAGAAAGAGGGCTAAAGGACACTGAAGGACCTCCCTGTTTCTTCCAAAGTTTCCAATACCTCCTTGTGGGTTTGAGAGCTCCTCACACATTTAGCTGGATTATCACAGTTTATTCCTGTTAAAAAATTATAATGTCGCCATCCAACAGTAAGGGCAAAAAACATTTTAAAAAATTGTCTTTCACAAAATAAAACAAATGTATTTTGAAAATTGTATCAACACAAGCAAACACAATTTTCCAGGTGATTTTTGAGAAATAATAAATTGCATATGCAAAATGAAGTAGAGAAAGGAGCATCTGTTTTGTTCTGGCTTGTTTAATCCTATTTCTCCATATTTTAAGCAGAGCAGGTCACAAGCACAGTCCAGTGGGGGAAGTTCAGTATATTAAATGCACCAGCAGTTTTCTCTTGCAAATTGATTATTTAAATTGAGCTACTCTCAAGTAATGGACAATACCCATGCTTACAAATATGAGTTTGTGTGGAGATTTGCATTCCAATCCATTGTTCTTTCTCTCTGTGCTACCAGAGACATCCAACTTAATTTCTTTGTGCTTATCTCAGCACTTACATCTTAAAATTAAAACTTACTGGGGATTCATAAATTACTGTAAGGAATTACTTTTTTTTTACTGCTTTTCTCTCTTTCCTGCATTTTTTTTTTCTCAAGACCCCAAGCTATACTGACACATACATATGGCTGGATGCAAGAATTTTTTTGCTAATGAAACTAATGCAGAAATTTGGGAACATTAAACAAAAGATTGCTTTGACATTTTGGCTCAGCTATGATATCTGTAGTGTAGGACTGGAAAGTAGGGAGTAGTGATGACTCCTCCTCCAGGAACTAGCCCCAAAGTGGGAGAGGCCTTTTTAAGAGGAGATAAAGGAATCACTGGGAGTGGGAATTCATCCAAAGATTCTTGGAAGGATACCCAGGCTCTAGTGTTTTTGCTGCTCTGATTTTTGGATAATTCATGAGCCAAATTGAGTTGTTCTCCTATTTCTTGCAGTATCCACTGCTGTCAACAGCATCACAAATAGAAAGTAATTCTCTCATTTTAATTAACCACAGGCACTCCTGATTGCTCTAGCTGGACAGAGCTCTGTACATTTAAACCTGCCTGTCGCTGTTTCACCGAGGAGTTTGAATGTGAATCTCCTTCACTATAAACAGTAGAACAATCCTGTTGGATGTAAAGAGAGTTCCCATATTCTTCAGGGTCAGCCCGCAAAAGGCTATTCTGCAGATCTAACTAAATTTCACCAGCAGATCTTGTCTCAGTTATGCTTCATTCCATCGAGGCTGCTTGGCAACTTGGCCATATCTCATAAGCCTTTGCTTTTGGAGTTAGACTTGCTAGTGCAGCTTTAAACTAAATGGGGCTGTAAATCAAAATGTCCTCATCTACAATTCTTCCCTGAGCATCTGATTACAATCATGCTGCATGCTATTTGTACAGGGATGTTTAAAACTGCCTATAAAACAACAGCTAATTGCTGATCTGCTTAATTAAAGAGAGCCTTTTGTTGTCACATATACAAAGATAAATGAAATAATCAGCTTTGGACTAATGAGAGATAATTAGATTATGCAGTCCGATAAATAAAGACAAAAATCCTGCAGATTGCCGCTGTGATCTGCGCAGCTGAGATCACAACAAGGTTTAGAAGTGCACTTTCCTCTCCTTTCTACTTTAGCTATAGTGGTTTGGATTTTTTCCATCCCAGAGTTAACACGGTGATCAGAGCTTCCAGGCATTAATGACTGTTGTTATGTACTATAATTTAGGATTTGTTGTTTAACAGCCATGTGATTTGCATGGACACAGTTTAATTTACTCAGAATTTAAGCTGCCAATTAAAAAAAAAATTACTAGATCGGGCTGTTCACTGATGACCTTCCAGCCTGAACAGATGCATGATGCTGACAGTCTTCTTCAGGGAGGGAGGTAAAATCAAATGGCCATGTTTGTTCTTCTTGTCACCCTATTTAGATTGATAAACAAAGGATCAGTTTTGTCCAGAAGGTCTGAAATGCATATGTTCAGTGGGTGTTAACACTGAAGTCTAGTAATAGCAGTTTACCTGTCTTCAGTGGAAATCGCTTATTTAGTGGAATCAGAGTTTCTCCAAGACTGGTGTCCAGAGCATTGGGGGAATACCCGACCAGCTTTCTTCATTCTTCCTTTCATTTGTGGTCTCTGAAGAAGTAACTTTAGCTCACCAAAAGATGCTCTTCAGGCATGCACCTAGTGCATGCAAACCATAGGATCAGACTGTAGCTTGCAGAAAATTAACTCATCACACAGCTGTGTAGTGTGGACATCATCGGCACCAACTGTTTTATTCTTCAGATCCACTTCTGTTATGCTGCACTACTTGGTAATGTTGACAGATCCTAAGATTTCTTGAACAAATTGGCAGAAAAATAAATTAATTTGCCTTTAATTATCATTTTCCATGCCATAGTTTTACAGCAGCTCTGCTTTTCACACGTTAAATTCAGCAAAACCTTTGTTAGAATGGGGGTATCAATAGATGACAACTTTCCCAAGCAAGCATAAATGAGATGTTTCTCCTGAACATGGTGTTTCCCTGGCAAGTCTTTGTTTACAGCTGGATTCTTTGTTTTCTTCATGGAATTGGGTTTTGGTGTCAGGAGCCAACACACAAAAAGCAATGGTTGTTTCCTAAGTGACAGGGGTATGAACTTCTTGGAGCCCTCACCCACATCATGTGATTGTCAGCAAGTAAAGATCAGTCACTTATCAGCATTTTTGTCTTATTTACAAGGTCAGAATAAAATATCATTTTGACACTATGTCTTCCCACATTTATGGCTAAAGCCCAGCCTAAAGAGGGTCCTAAATCTGTAATCAGAACCTTATGCTGCTGCTATGATATGTGAACAACATTCTAGTGATTTTAATAATTTTCATCGTATTTGCTAGTTAGATTAATCAAATATATGGTTAAACAACTGCCGCTTTCTTCTATCTCAGTGCTCACCATCCTGGTGGCACAGCCTCTACTGAGCACTGTGTGCTAGGGACATTCATGGGGCTTCGTGCACCCCCCAAGGGGTCTGATCGTGATAAGCTTCCCTGCATACGGAAATGCATGCAGCAGCCTACAGGGAGAACTAGACATTTTTCCCATTTACATGATGGTCTGAAGAACGTTACTTAGCATATGGAGAGTTACTGATACTTTTTAGTATCTTTTCTGATCCTGAATCATCTCTGTAAGGAGGAAAAAAAAACAACAACTGAGAATAAGAACTTTGAAATTAGACCTTTTTTGCTAAGAACTGGTTTAGTTTATAATTTTTAAAGGGCTTGGTTTACTCTGTCCTGTAGGTTTGAACACTCCCAGTGAAAACTTCCAGGAATCCATTCCAGGCTGAGACTTTTTCTTGTATTTTTGATAGCTTTAGTCCTATAGTGCACTTCTGAGACAAAGTTAAACATTAGTGAATGAGATGCTGTAGTTGCTTCCCGCTATTGCCACATGGCACTGCTGAACTGGAAATCTCTCCTGCTTCACCTCCACGAGAGCTCTCCCCTGTGAGAAAACACACATGCTTTCTGCTGCTGTTAGTGGTAAGGCATTTCACTGCTCTGCTGGTCTCAGACACATCTTGGTGACAAAAAAGGTCCATCGCTTCCTTCTTCCTTGCCATTCATGAGCTTAGATACTCTGCCTCCTCTTCTCTCTGTAAGCACAGAAGGCTTCAGTCAAGGGGGCCGGCTGGATATTGACCCCTCTCTTTAGCATGTTTACAAGGTTGTAAATGCTGCTCTGGGTCCTGTGACTGCCCTTGGTTTGCTTCTTGTAGGAACCAGAAGACAGTTCAGAATATGTTGTGACTGTGTGGCGTCTAATTGTTTCTAGGCTGTTTCCTATTGTCTTACTCAAGTCTGAGAAGCCAAGCAGAGGCGTGATGCTATGTGCAGTGTAAGACTGTGAAAGCACAGTAGGTACTCATACGTCCACAGTATGTGCCGGGATGCTTGCATGCTTCTTCCATGTCTAATATTAAGGTCACCTTCACAGGGATATACTGTCACACTGGCACCTATTTTCAACCTATTTTTCAAGCGTCTTAAACCTAGATTAGACCAGTTAATTATTTTAATGCCTTCACATTCAGAGTTAGGATGTTGCATGGTATTAATGCCCATTTAATTAAAGACAACCAGCCAAATCTTCCATTTAAGCTTCATAAGTTTTGCCTATTAACAACACTGTATTTTGTCTATCCTTACACGGATCACGACACGGACACAAAGAAAAAAGGTGGAGAAGTGCATTTAATTAAATAGCAGGCATAGGTCAAGTGTCTGCCTCATATGTCACTGTATAACAAAGATGACTGTAGGAAAATCTCAGGAAAATCAGCTACACAGTAAACCAGGTCTGCTGGAGAGCCCTGTGGTCTCTCTCCCTTGGAGAAACCGTCCACAGAGCCTCCTGCCCTGCCTTGTACTTTCATCCACATTATGTCATGTTTATTTACTCAGGTAAGAGACAGGAAGCAGCAGGACCACCTGAAAGGGCGGATGTTGTTCATCATGAGCAAAAGAAGCCAAACTGGACCCTTTGTTGCTGGGTGGCAGCCTTTTTTCATGGATTTTCGGGAAGATCTATATACAACACACATCCTCCCTCATTAAAGGCAGCTCGAACACTTAGCAAAGGTCAGCTCCTACCTGGGGTAGAGCTGTGGGGAGACAAGAGGTTAAGGCTGGTAAAATTCCCATGATATCTTATATGGAGGTGAAGAGATAGCATATGAGAAAAAATCAGAAGAAATATCCTGTCCAGCTACTTAAGAGGAATAAGCTTTTAACTCTTGGAACTTCTGCAGTAAATATTTGTCAGCTGATATCTGGACTGCTCATCGCTGGCTGCTCAAAAACAATCCTCTAGCAGTTAGTTTCTGAGAAGCCTTTTTCCTATTCTCTTTATCTACTGAAAAGCTGCTGTGCTGCTGCGGGAAGTCGGCCAATGCTCATTCATATTATCTGGAGGCCTCAGTCCTGGATCAGGACTCTCTACTGACAGGTGCTGCCCAAACACAGAGCAAAAAATGATCCTTGCATCAATAGTTCGTGAACAAATTATTCTTACACAGATTCTTCTTTGTGGATTATGGTAAAGGGTTGTACTATGTTTTCTTTTCTTTAGAGATGGGCCAAAACCGGAATCCCTTGGAATTGCAGATTTAAAATAAAATAGCAGAAAGCAAGTGCTCCCTTACATCTTTATTTGGATCAAGATTTGGGATAAGCAATTGCAAATTTGTAGAGGGCAAAAATGTGAGAAGAGCTCCATCAAAACCAGCTTTTGCACTTGGTTGGGAAAGGCAATTTTTTTTCTTCGCTAATTCCTCAGATGTTTTGCTGATGTTTCTGGTCATTGTAGTATGACTCCCATTCTCTGTATAGCTGAGGGGAACTGATGGTGTTTGGTGCTAATGGAGTCACCAGCACTTTGCACTGCCAGGATCTGACTTTTCTCCCTCGGGGCTCGGCTGGGCATGTCAGAGTGTGATGGTGTAGCCAGCAGGCATGGCCACCACCAAATCAGCAGAGAGCACTGCTATAGCTTTGTTGAAGGCAATGGCAATGCCCCAATTAATTGGACCAGCCCGTGTAGATTGAGAACTTGATTCTAGGAAGAGCCAAAAACCCCAAGTCAAATCACCTCTGTAAATTAAATGTCCTCCAAAGGCTTCTCTTTTTTTCAGAAGTTCAAAACTTGGTACCCACGTTTCCTTCTTGATTTTCTGTTTTTCCTTTTCCCTGGTTTAGCTGTATAGTTGGACTCTTCATGCAGCAGTTCAGAGATAATAAATGTTTAGTGGCAATTTGCCAGCTTGAACTCACAAGTGCTGAGCTTATTCATTACTACGAAATAGTGGTTCTCTGTGGGGAAATGTCTCCCCTCATGATTAGCAAAAAAAAAAAAAAAAAAAAAAGAAAAAGAAACCCTTATGAAAATTGCGTGCACTGCTAATCAATGGCAAATAGTTCCTTTGTACATTTCCTGACACGTTTCAAATGCTGCTGAATATGAAGAGTGAGGTGGGAGAAGTGGGGAGATGACACCGTTTCTCACAATAGGCTTTTGTGCAGATCAGTTTGGAGTGAGCGAGGAGAGTGCTGGGCCTCTGCAGGAGGTTTTGCGTGTTTTCAGATGTTCCCATCCCCAGTCTGTCTTTTCCCACACACCAGTGAAGCCAGTTATGTTGCAATGTTGACTCCTTCATTTTGGACACACTCCTCCCAGTAGGATGAGAAGGTGTACTGGTTAGAGGTGGGAAGTCTTTTTTTACCTTCCTGCATGGTTTTAGTCTAACCTAGTCTCGAGGAGCCAACAGCTACATCTCATCAGTAAAAGAATGAACCCTTGGCCTCTTCCCCCAACAACATCAGAAAATGTTGACACAACCAGAAATCCAAAGCACGGGGAAGAGCCACAGAGCAGAAGCCTGATGCAGGCATGCAGAATTAGACCAGGGCTGTTGGTGTAAAGATGAAGAATATTTATAGTGAGCTAAAGTGAACTTTTAAATGTAGTTGTGTTTGAGATTTTAAAAACTAAGATGAATACGCTTTTCATTATCTTAAAAGCACATTACTAAATGTTTACAGTGGTATTGTAATTTAGATCTGTCCACAAATTCTCACGTAGGACTAGGTGTCATATTACCTTTCTTCCCACCAAAGCTTTCCTAGGAGCAACTGACTCCTGACAGAAAGCAAAATCCATTTGAGTTAACATGGAAACCTCAGGGGAACTTTAAAATTATTCTTGAATAATTTTAAAATCTAATTGTATTTACACTACCAACTGCTATAAGCCCTTTTGCAAATTCATTGGCAAACAAGTGAAACACGTCTGAGTTGTATGATTTATCACATGAGATTTCATCAAGGGTAACACAGCTGAAATGAACTGCATATTCTCAAAAGCTAAAAGGCAGATCCTGCCCCTTTTGGGCATGCTGGAGTTTTTGCCAGTGACTTTTTTAGGGGGGAGAGTCTTATTTGTTGAAAAACAGTGCACTCCTCTAAAGAACATTTAATGTCATGACTTCTAACATTTGCTGCTGGGGATGTTTTGCAAGATACTGATGAGAAAGCAGGATATAAATTATTAGACTCACAATTTCAATATTAATAATCCTTTGCATTCTCACAGCATTTTTCAACCTAGAAACTCAGCGTACCACTATGCATAGAAATGTATGTGACAGTAAGCTAACAGGGCAATCATGTAAGGTAGTGTTTGTTCCTTGGAGGCCAGCTGCTATTTAGCAAGGTGAAGGCACAGCTCGCATCCCTTGGAAGGGGATGATGACAGCAAGAGGCAGCATCCTGCTACGCTGCCTCGTCGTAGGAGGGTAAAGCACTATCAGCTCTCAGTGCCTCCTCAGTGGTGGGGCTGTCAGCAGTCCTCCAGTTCTTGGTAGCTCTCAATTTTCAGGTCCCTAACGAGGGCCCTTCACTCTCAGTAACCAGGGAATATTCTCTGGAGACAGAGAATCCTGGCAGTTCATATAATAAAAGACTGCCCCTTTCTGTTTTGGTCCCAAAACATTGCATTCAGGGTCTGTTTTTTAAGCACTTAGTTACAGGATTTTGCTCTTATTTGGGTGTGTACAGCTGTAGATGGGAATGCAGACACAGGGAGGATTTGTATCTGATCTGCAGGATCAATTGCATGTTGTCAGAGACCCAAAAACAACCTGGTCCTTCACAGATTCAGCAACACACATTCAACAATTCCAGGTTGTAAATGCTACATCCAACACAGTATTTATGACACTGAGTGCTCTCTCTTTTTTCAGTAAAAATCAGTAATTTCTGGCACAATTTTAATGTACATTGTGGTAAACAATGCTTTTTCTGTCTTGCAGCATTGAGTTGTGCTGCTTTAGCTTTAAGGGGTAAATAAATCAGTATATATTCTTGGACCAGATGAAACTTGCAATTAACAGATATGAAAAAGCTTAATTATTACATTAAACACATGCAAAACTCACAATTAACTGTGTTGTTACAATGTTATGGCTGTACTGATATCACAAAAAGAAAAAGCTAATACAAAAGTAAAGGGTTTAATGCAAAAGTTAATTCAGCTAGATTGCGTATTCTCCCTTTTATACAGGGCACAGGACAGAAGCCAAGCTGCAGTATTCATTGTACGGCTCCTTAGCCAAAACGGCAGGAGCACTGCACACATGGGACAGCCACAGTAACTGAGATTCTCACAGCTTTGCAGTTCTCACATTTGGTGATTGATTGTGCAATTGTGTTAACACTACATTAGCCTGGTATTATTGGCATTTAATTTTCTTGTTTATTTTAAAGTCTGAGTGAAAAAGAAACTGGTGGTATTGAATTTTATTCACTCACTACTACCATTTGCTTTCCCAAAAGTTTGCTCTGGCAAATATGTACAAATATACACCGTGTAACTTACCCACCAAAGACCATTGACTGCAGCAGAACTAGTCACAACATTAAGTATAAATGCCTGCAGATATTTTTATGGGATCAGACCCTTAACATTGAAAAGGAATCAATTAAAATTCACATCTTATTTGGTTGAAGGTGGGTACTGAGTCACTGTTTGGATGGAGATACTTTTCATTTTGCATCATGGTGTCTTTTGGTAACAGACAAGAAACAACTCTGTAAAGAGTAAAATCTTAGCAGCTAAGCAACAGTAATGTAAAACCTTGTAAAGTTGTCGGGTCTATAGGTGTGTAATGAATGTTTTTAAGTAAGAAATAAATATTTTGACTGTAGGAACTCTCTGAACATGCCATATTTTTCAGAGCCCACATAGCGACCCAAAAAAGAGGACAGAGAGAAATCCAGGCTTATTTCATAAACAAAAACAGAGATGCTGATGCAGTGGCCCAAAAAAATTTCTGGCTACTTACTGGTCTTTATTTGCTGTGTTTCCTGTAAACCAAAGTCCATGTTAGAAATGTAGAAATGGCAGATTTAAAAGTATTTTTATGGTAGTATTGTCTTTTCAGCACATATTTCAGCCACTTCTTGGTCTACTTTGAGTCACATAACAGTCATAAAAAGAGCATGTTTTCTGTGCCCACCAACTAATGTACCACTACAGGAGGGCAGCCCATGGGGCCTCCTGGAATCAAGGAGCAGGATTTTTTGTTGCTTTATTTACTGGTTTACTCTTCCGTAGGAACAAAGCACTATTTGATCCCCTTTTTTTTTTCCACTAAATCTCATTTGCTCAGTAGTTTACCCCCATCCATGTGTTCAGCAGAGGTATTTACAGCACTAATAAAAGCATTTTTCTATGAAGGGTCAAAAATCATTGCTCTTAATACATTTGTGGATCTGCTTTTGAACATCATCCGTTAGTCGTAGCAGGTATATTACAGCGGAAACTGAAAAATACTTTTTTTTAGCGTCAGAATTAATTAATAATTCAAGCATATGTTAGAAAACAGTCTTTTTCTTACATCAGTAATGATACAAGTGACCCGAGAACTATTGTCTTCATGCATCTTATTTTAGCCATCTACCTGCAGAGGGGGAAGCTACCATGTTCTCACTGCTTAGTATGTGGGAATTTAGCGGTCTTCTCTTCCAATATGTTATGTCTGCAGATTAGAAGAGACACAGACTCATCCCTGGCCAGGAAGCTGCTGGCTCCATTCTCGTTATGGCAGATTGATCAGTTGATACTGATTACAGGAAATGGCTGTTAACTGGGTGAATAAATAACACATCTATGAGCAGGGATTATCTTAAAATTTATTATTCCTTTCTCCAAAAACGATCATGTATAAAACCAGAGGAGGGCCAACAGTGTTCCATTCGATCACAGAAAGATTTTCTTCATTTCCAATAGCGGCAGATGTTCATTTCCCAGTTTACACAGAGGAAAAAGCAAGCATCGTTTTCTGTCCCTTCAAAGTTTCCCTCACAGACATGCTCTATCCCAGCTAATACTACCAGCTATTAGCACACAGTGCCCTTGAGTAACTATTATGTCATTTTGAGAAGGAGTAGTAGGTTGATATGAAAAACACAGAAGAGTTGCACATTACCTGGGCTGCAGGCTGACAAAGCGTCCTGTGCCGTGCACGTGCCTGGGACACTGGTCAGTACTTTCTGAGCGGGCTGTTTTGGTTTGGGGAATGCTTCCCACACTGTGCAGGGTTCCTGCGCTCACTTCCCCATGAGATGGGGCAAGGCAGGTGAGAAATGGAAGTGCAAGTTCACACACTGCAGTTGTCTGTCTTGAAAGCAATCTGTTATACTGACCACACTATCTGTGCTTGTTTGGGGAAGAAAGCTTAGTGGTCTGCACTGGGCAAGAATATTTTATTCTTTTCATTTTTTCTCACTTGTAAAAAAAATTATGTAAGTAAACTTTTTACATTTGAGCTATTCTCACCTATCTATATTTTAGCATTATTGTGCTCCGTGTATCTGTTTCCAGTCTCATTCATAAGAAACCAGGTTTTTGCATCATATTACAGAGTTATTTGCTTTACCAAGAGCATGATTAAAGTTTAAAATAAAAAGAAATTCAATTTTAATATCACTGTGAGTGTAGAGTAAACATGTTGTTTGCAGTAAAGTTTTCACCTCCATTTGCTTTTGGTGCTTATTATAACTTAATAAGTTTTTTATTCAGTTTGTAAAGTGCCCCTTTTTAGCCTCTAGCTGCTGGGTGACACCATCTGTGTTTTCCAATGAAATTAAATTAAGTGAAAATTCAATCAACAAAAAGATTTTTGCTTCCACAACTTCACTGAGTGGCTTGGGATCATATGTAAGTGACATGTCTTTCACACAGGAAACACAACTGCTGTGTGAGCCAGTTTATCTTAAAGGAGGAGATTTCCCAGAGAATGGAGTAGTTAACATACTATTTCTAGTGTATCACGCCCGGTTTAATTAATGATTAATTATCATTAATGACCCTGGCTCAGCCCTTCTTGGCAATAGGCATTCGGAGTGACCTCTCCATTATTCTTCAACAAGAAGCCCATCTCCAGATACAACTTTATTATGTCCCCTGTGCTCTGAGAGCACAGGTTTCGTTATCTGAGCAGTCCCCCTGCACGCAAGCAGGGACTTCTCCTGCTGAGGTAGGCTATGCAGAATAATGCACTGCGTAGAAGGCACAAGCATTTTGCTTGGCGACTGAAGCATGAACAACGTGACACGTTTTAGTCTTAATATTCCTGAAATGACTGGTAGGATCTGAGATTGGTGCAAGAGCAAGGAAATAAGGGAATTACAAAAGAATAGTTGGTGTAATTAAGAAAACAAAGAGATCTTTTTTGCATCTGCTATTCTCTCCTTTTTCTTTCTACTGAGATGCACTTCATTACTTTATTTTCTCCTTTCCCATAACCGTATTATAATCTTCTCTTTAACCAGTTCATAACAGGAAGCATAATGACTGAGAGTTCAACAAAATACCAGTAAAAACATCCCTTGGGAAACAGTTAAGTGGTCAAAGCTTGGAAATGTGGTTTATATTATTGTATCTGCACTGACATTTTGCTCGCCTCCCCATACTCTTTTGTGAACATACCTAAATAAAAAGTATAAACTAATTCCCCTTCCGCCGTACTCCCCTTTGAGTCAGAAAGATGTGTTTATTTTTCACCACCTAATTTTTACAGGATTTTTCTAACAGGACTTTACACAGTCCGTGGCCTAGATGACTCATAGTGTAGTTACTAAAGAATAGAAGCAGTGATTTCCACCGCAGTGGTGAGCTAATTTAATAATGGACACAAATGATAACTTACAGAACCAGAACATCAGTGTATATGACAATAATCCCCACACTTCCCAGCAAACGCTTTGAGAAAGTGGGGATCAATGTCTAATAGTATTGGTTATTATTAGTGTCCTCCTGACACATCTAACTTTTTTTCATCTTATTTAATACAAAAATGAGGTCACTTTGAGAATATATTGGCAGAGAAACTCTACAAGAAATCTTGGAGGCTTGGGTGTTTGGGTTTTTTAAACTAGAGTAACTTTCTAGCTTCTAACCATTGTTTGCAGAATCCCTTCCAAAGAACATGGAGTCCTTAGATCAGGGAATGTGGACTACAGAAAAAGGACTTAACTGGTGGCAGCATAATTCATTTTTCATTTTATATTAGTTTCTAGCTAGAAATTTCTTTTCCAGGTGGACCGTGCGGTCTCTGGTACATCTCTTTGAATGTGACAGTACAGTGGGTAAACCATTTGATGAAGGTTAGCAGTGTCAAAAAGAAAGACAAAAGCAAAGAATAAGACATCAATCCAAATTCCTTATACTTGAATGTTCAGTTTTATAGTTCTACCCCGATCACTTAGCATAGGTTGGGAGTTTTCAGTGAAACCTAGTATATTTGGAAAAAGAGTCGTGTGTGGGGGTAAGCAAAACAATAGGTGTCACCAGGTGTCACTATTTACACGGGGTTTTTCTTTACGTGTGAGCAAATGGCCAGTTTGGGGAAGATATATCGTATTACCTGTTCATGCTTAAGCATTTGGTATAGAGCCATCAATGTGGGTAGAAAGGGGTCTGCAAGTGCAGGAGAAGTTGCTCTCTTCTCTGGGCTGGTGTTTTGCACATCATTGATCACTGGGAACAAGGAGAGCCACTGGACTGAGGTTCCTGCTAGAGGGAATTGCCCCAGGTACTGTTGTAGCACCTTTGTTCTGGAATTAATATGAATACGCATAAATAAAACAAAATGCATTGTCATATCTCCTGTAAACACACCATTGCATCCTGATCATCCACTGCTATCTAGCAGAAGATAGATGTAGTACTAAAACAAGGTGCACCACTCGTGTGTTTGCTTTACAGTGTTGGTGTATTATATATCAAACAGAGAAAACAAGTGTAAATATTTGGAGAAGAAATGGTAGACCATAAGGACAACGTTGACTGCAGACTTACTTTTACTACAAAATTGCAGACATGTACTTAACCTTGAGGAAGAATAAATACATGCTATATTTGAAGCAGGGGTGTGTCTTTCTCAGAGGTTACCATGTGACTTCCCACAGTATCTTGCATTTTAGAAATCCTAATTGATGTGTGAGTAATGCACTGAATGACTCTCAGACCCAACCCGGGCTAAAGCTTTATGACAAATCCCACTTGCGTTCACAAGGAGCATGCAAAGAGCCCCACTTCTGTCATGCCACAGGTGGGAAAGGCATAGGCAAGCACAGAAGTGAGAGTTTGGATGTTTGCTGAAGGAAGCAATTTTGCCCAGCTATTGCATGAGACAGGCAGTTGTCTAGATTGGTATTTGTATACTACCATTGAAGCAGCTGGCATACCTGCAAACATTTGATATGAAGTGAGGTCGATTAGTTTTGAGGAAGCTTTAGATTCAGCCTGCCTGATGGCCACGGGACGGTAAGGAAATGTGCCTCTGTGGACCCCAGGGGCTGAGCTGGGTGGGGAGCTCTGCGGCGAAAGCACTGAAATACTCCAGGGTGTAAGTGTTTGTTGCTTCAGTCTTAGTAGTCCACCAGAGAATGCTATCTTCAGCAAAAGGAATTTCTGGCACATAAAACTGTTTTCAATAGCCGCCTTTCTCCAAAGCTCACTGGAGGCAATAGGAATCTTTAAGCTGATTGAATAGACTTTGCATCATTCCCTGTTTTGAAGATTTCTTGCTTCCTACCTAATAATGTGGCTTGTGATGTGCTGCATTGCAGCTCCATCTCTGGAAGAAGCAGTGTTGGAATTGATGAATCACTCTCCTTCTTGAGATATTGCCATATAGGCCTATAACTGTCATAAATAATATTGCAGTGATTGAACTTAAAAGTCACGATCTGTGGAAGAATCTAATCCCCTTTGAACTTTCACAGCTGCCTGCCTTTCACTCTTTACCATAACTTTCACCTGATTCACTTCAAGGGGTAAACCTCTTTCAAGATATTTTCTTTCCTTTGCTTAAGGAAACACTATCCTTTTCTCTGCGTGCTCTGACATTGCTTCTTCCCCTGAAAGCTGGTGCCCTTGGACATTTGAACCTCATTAAATTTAGAAAGCCCGGTGACTTGGTTTTGTTCCCATAGTGATGTTGCAAATCTCATATTTGCAAGGGAATTCTTTTTAAACAGATTCATTTTCTCTTGTGGTTGCTGCCACTAAGTATAATATCACATCCTCTTTTATATAGAAAACAGGTATCTGAGACCTTTCCATG
>NW_008824746.1:57872-81117 GCF_000699105.1 Pygoscelis adeliae | reverse complement strand
CACATTTCAGCAAAGAAGTAACTGCTCGGTACATTTCATAGCGGGTAAACTGCAGAAGGTAAAAAGAACAAAAAAAGTTTGAGGCAAAAAACCTGGCAGATATTGTATGTACCAATGTAAATTGAGGACAAATTTTAGATACATGGGAAAGCATTCACAGTCCTCTCACCTGTCTCAGACTAAGGCATGCAACAGGGGACTTACCTGTGCCGGAGTAACAGACCCTTAATGAGTAACGATTCCTTCTTGTGGCTCGGCAAGCACTGTCCTGGTCATGACTGCCACAGCCTGCAGGTGCTGACTAGCACATCTCCATCTTAAGCACTTGCTCCTGGGCACTCAAAGGAGGACTGGTTTTATTAAGCCAGTTGGAGGCCATCAAAAAGATGATACTCCTGATAGCTCAGGACTAAAATAAGGTAGTGCATTACACATTGTGTAATAAAGATAGCTGGTAGCATTACAAAATGGCTGGAGAAATCGCCAGCATTAATATTTGATTCAAGATCTTTTAGTTGTCTGTGGCATATTTTGATTGAGGAGGCTTGTGAGTATATTTATTTATCTTTAGATTTATGTAAATGTGCACAGTCAACATCTCTTGAGGCACCAGTATGGCATCCAGTAATATATACTGCATAGCATAATCCCATTTCCATCAGAGCAAAGAAGCAATCCTGCTCACCCCACCCAAATCTAAAAAAAAAAAAAAGCCCTGCTAAATTCCCTGAGGGAGCCCTTGACAAAGCAGGTAACAGCTCATAGCACTTCCACTGGGCTGGCAGGGGAGCCAGCGCAATACTGGGAAGGAATTTGTGTTTCAGGGTCACAGATGCTGGTCCAACGCAGCTTGGCCAGGTTCAGTGACCCGGAGGGTGTTTGCACGGCACCCCAGCCAGCCTGGCAGCATGTTGGAGAGACAGCTCTTTTGCTGCTCCTGCTCCGCAGCACGCTTCAGTCTTTCAACCACAAACCATCTGCAGGGGAAGCCAGGAGCCCCAGTAGTAGGCAAATGGCCTCAGGCGGTGGTGCAGAGCCCGGCCCAGTCTCCCCCAGGGCAGGCAGTCCATGGGCACTGGGTGTGAGCTCCGCAGGGGCGCTCGCTCGGTCAGCCCTGGTGGAGAGCAGCCGTGAGCTCGAGGCCGAGCTATTCCTAAGCCTACCTAAAGGCAGAGCTTGTTCATGCAGAAAGGCACATGCCTGCAGCCCGTGCTCCCTCCCTGGACTGCGTAGCCTTGCCGATGTAAATTTTGGACTGAGGTAGATACACGTTTGATTTCCTTTTCTAGTTCTAGCTCTAATGTCCTGTCTGCCAATGAAATGATGCGTGATTATCGTTTAAAAACAAAATCTATCCTGCCAAGTCCTAGTAAAGCAGCTTTCTAAATAGGTTTTTCTGATGGGGGATTTGTTGTAATGAAGAGTCTTATGAAAACTATAGGTAGTTTGCAATGATTCAGGAAGCCAGCATATGACTGCGTGGTGGCTGTTATCCTAAAGCAGCATAGCTGAGGGAAGGGCTGCCCAGGTCCTGTGTTGAGGGGTGGTGTCTGGGCACCGCTTGGCATGCTGTGGGGGAGGCTGGCTCCTGCCTGCCCTGGCCCCGGCACTTTCCCTTCCAAGAAATGGCCCATGAGGCTGTCCGATCTACGGGCTTTCCCTGAAGAGCTCCACTCCCCACAGCCACCCATATGGGTCTTCGCTGAACTTACTCCGACGGGGAGACTGTGTGCTGTGCCACAGCAGGCGATCCAAGGATGCGCAGCGCTTGGTGTCAAGGAGGGGGCACCCAGCGCGTCTCGGGGGGTTATGGTGGGCAGCTCCTCTCTGTTCCCATGGACTTGAGCACTCATTCAGGGCTGAAGCACAACTCAAGAGTGGTTTGATTTAACCACTTTACTCTTCTCCAAGTGTGAACAGGTCGAACTGTCTAATGAGGGCTGGGTTTACAATATTTTTGACCAAGATACTTTTTCAGGTAGAAATACAACTATTATCAGATACTGAATTACAAAATGTCATCTTGTATTTTTAAAAAGAGAAAGATTTCTGACAAACATTTGTGGATTTTCTGTTGCTTTGAAAGCATAGGGAAACATCTGTCCTTCTGCAAAATCTTTTCATTTTCTGTTTCCTTAAGAAAAGTGGGGTGACATAGAAATTTTTTTTTTAAAATAGGTTAAAGATGAGAGAAATTAGGCTCTCAACTTTTATGTTTTCTTCCAACAGCAACATTTCAATACTCCTAAAATTATTTTACACTTTAAACTGCTTTTTTAGTTAACTAAAATATCATTTAAACAGGTTTTTTAATGCCTCGGTTTTCTCTCAAGTGAGGATGATTAGCAGAAGACTTCCTTAAAGGAAAAAAATAAAGATAAATTAGAAGGTCGTCTCCCCACTCACACACTCTTATTTATTTTCCAGAATCATCATCTCTATTTTGCAGCATGAGTTGAGTGAAAATGAGGGCTAAAATCTTCCTCTGACCCTATTTGCCCTCCTAAATTTTCCAGTACTCAAACACAATCATTTTCTCGCTTTCATCTCCATTTCATGTAAAAAAATGTGAGGTAAGAGAGGGAGTTTCTTGGTCCATGTCATTCAAGGAGACGTTTTGAAAAGAAAAATAAAGAGAAAATGGTCAACTGAAAATCTGATTTTCCAGAAATATTTCAGGACAGAAGTCCTGCCTGTCCCACCAGGACACTAACCCTCCTCACCTTGAGATGTCCCCATTACCTGCTCCCATGGATGTCCCACCCATGGAAGGTCTGTCTCTCCTTTCTCCTGGCTCCTCTAAGTTAGGAAATAAACACGGTTTTAGACTTGCCATTGTTTTCCACTGGTTGGCATCTTCCAGCTTTCTGAGGACTGCTTTTGTCTAATCGTTTTGGTACGTAATTCAGCTGCAGCCTGCAAGACAACAGCGATTCCTCGTGGCTGACGTGGGCTGCTTTGTGCTCATGTCACAACGTCTTTGGAAAATTGTTAGCTCGCACTGTGGTAATTCAATTTTGATGAATACCCCGTAACTTAATTTACTCTGTGGCAAAACACAATTGTATAAACAAATTGGTGCTGTCCACACCCATCGTACCTTCACAGGGCATCATTTTAATATTAACCGCTTTGAGCTATGATAGATTATAGTGTAGACCCTGAGGCAGGAATGTGTGTGTAAGCACAGGGCAGATGGTTTTAGTTTCACAGTACAGCTTTTACAGAAATTATTCATTGAATGTGAGAATAACAGACCAAAAAAAAAAAAAAAAAAAGAATTGCCATAGTGTATCAGAAAAGGTGAGTTGTGATAGCAGCTGAGAGACCCCGGCAGGGACCGGGACACCGCTGCGTGAGGTCCCGCACAGGATCAAATGCAGCGACAGTCTGTTCCAAGGAGTGCATAGCACACATTCTGCACAAATACTGCAGAAATAAATTTTAATTCAGTGATTATGTTAAAAACGTGTAAAATATTCCCCATCATTAGCATAGGAGATAACGCAAAGTAGTTAAAGAAAATGAAAAGGTCCTTTCTGTGATACCAGGAACAACCTACTGCTTGTTGCATGGCTCAGGCTGTGTCTGCGCCGCACAGCCAGTGCACGTGGCTGCTGCCGGGCCTGCGTCTGGGTCAGCACGTGCCGCTGAACTATAGCTGCATCCAGGGCCCCACAATATCTCCTGGCGGGTAAAGTAGCCTGGTCTTAAACTGCTGCTGGAATCTGAAATATGATTTGTAGCCCTAAAACCTGGATAACTGCCTTAATTAAGTTTGATGCAGGCATACCTATGGTCATTGACTGTGGGGTTGCATTGCGGTGAGGAACACCATTTTAGTTTTTGGATAACAGACTGTTGAAGGCAAAATCAATAGGGATTTGCTGTATTATGTTTGCTTTAAATTATGGAAGTGTTGTACACAAATATTATCAAAATTGTAATATTTGAGCCTAATAAAAGAGGAAAAGCAACATCAGGGAAGTGTTAACAACAGCAAGGCAATTCTGGTCCCTTCATTTACTTCAGCGCCACCCTGTGAGTTTGACTTTCATTTTCACAGTGGCTGCTTTGTGGAGGCACAGCTTTACCTGGGAAAAAGGGTGACGGAAGATGTTTTAAAAGAGACCGAAGAAACTGACTCCCTTTGCACCGCTACAGAAGTGCAGTCTAAAGCTGGCTAGGCTCACCTTTTAAAAAATCCTGATAACCCTATTGATCAGAGTGGGAATATATCAAGGGTCAGATCAGCCCAGTGTTACTTCCAGAATTACCATTATCACCACCAGTCCCCACCCCATGCTCTCCAAACGTCCAGTTTGAACCCACACGTTTCCAGGCACTCTCAAGGTAAACATGTGGCACAAGGTCTTTGCAGCTTTTCCTTTAATGGATCAAGATGGTCTCAAGAAGGTGTTTAGCATATGCTTCCCATTTGTCCCCTCACTGATACACAGAGGGGTCTAGTATGTCTGCAGATAATTCCCGCTGCCCAGGTGCCTGGCAATGGCGGCTAGGTGCTATTTTAAACTTCGCTAGCATTAATGCTGCATCTTGTGACACTTAAATGCATATAAAAGTTTGGCTCTTACTTCTCGCCAAACCCTCTGTGCATGCCAAGCTGCGCCGTAATCAGTCCCTTCGTAATGCGAGGCGAGCAGGGGGTGGCTGGCACCCCGCGGCAGGAGGGGGCTGTGTGTTCCCAGTGCAGCGCCTGGTTGGCAGGCAGCTATGGCCAGCTCGCCAGTGAATCAGTCGTGCTCATTTGAAATCTTATGTGTAGGTTTCAGCAAGTGATAAAGACTAATGTGGGTGCAAATAAACGTTTAAGAAATTTCCTTTCAGAAATCAGTTGTGATCTTGTCTTGGGCCCAGGGTGTTCCTCACAAGTAATATTCATTTTTTGCAGCGTCTGCCTAAGGATCTCCTTTTCTAATCTGTGGATCTGTTATTAAAGGAGAAAGCTGGAAACTTAAAAACTACTGGTCTAAATGGCGTGAAGGGTAGGGATTTAAGCTACGGATGCTTTGCACAGCAGCTAGAAGCCATAGGAAGAGCATGTTACTAGTTCTCCCTGATGTAGTGACCCGGTGTTGTTTCTGCTCTCTGATTGTAGTAAGCTTTGTTTGTTAAAAGGGAGCTTTAGTCGATGCTGTCTTGGACAAGTTCAGGTTTCCCTAACACTGTTGTGAATATTTGTGGCTAATAGAGAACATGATCATACGGACAATAGCAAATTGCATTTAAATTGCTTATTCAGAGGCAGCTTCAAAGCTGCTTTTGTGTCTTGAAGTAGTTTTGCAGGACTAAGAGAGATTTTTAGCCATAGACTGCATTGGCCTTCAAGAACTAGAATCGTTCAACAGTGTCATGGGTTATAAACTCTTACCTTGCACTCCAAACACTACGTATGGATCTGTCATTTACCAGCAAGTAAAGCACATGCCTGAATGCTGTCCTGAGCAGGACTGGATATAACAACGTACTCAAATGCTTTGCTGGCTGGGGACTTGGTGTATGAATCTAAGCATGTGCATAAATATTTGCAGTATTGGGGCTATAATAATTGTTCCATTTTACAAAAATGGATACAAAATGGAATCAAAAATGGAATCAAAATGTTCCCCTTTAATGTAGAGCAGGTATCTTTTAACCAACATTTTGGAGTTTGATCTTTTGAATTTTATTGTTGGTTTCAGGATTTGCTCGATCCTTCTCTGATCTGCCATGAAATGTTAGGATATTTCCCCCAAAGGTGGTCTCCGTATTAAGATGCAAGCTGCTTTAGCAGTAGATTAACCATTGTGATTAATGATGATAATGGATGAATGGTTTTGTCACTAACAAAACTGCATGACCGCATATAAGCTTTAAAAGAAGAATAAAAAAAATAGCATTGTTTAATCTGTTTCAAGAAGATTGTAAATGCCTTGAGATATTGATCCAGCCTGCAAGCCTGCTTATAAGGATACTCTCTGCCTGCTGCAGTGTGCTTAGATACAATCTAATAAGAGCTCATTGAATAATAAACAATGGTAGCCACCCAATCCTAAAAATTTAGATTGACGGAATTCCCTCCCCAGTGAAGAGAAAAAATCTAGAGCTGCCCATAAACCCATTACTGTCCACTCACCCATAAGCCAATAGAAGATCTGGGATTATTGGAACTCTTAGCTTTAAGAGAAATTGCTTTCCTAAATTTGACCTCCCACACTAAATATAAAATATGGACCATCTGTAATGAAGGGATTGCAGCCCAAATAGCTATCATCTCTCGGTGGCAAAGGTTAGAAGGTTGATGCACATTGGTTCCATGGGGATGGGGATGTTGGTGACCTTTTGGCATGAAAATGGTCACTTGGAGCTGTAATGTGAGAGAAAGGGGTCGGGTATTAGCCACTAAAGACTCTCTGATGCTGTGTCCTTGTTAAGCTTTTACAGAAAAAGCCATGGAGGCATTATGGGAAACAGCATCAAATCCCATCTACCAGATCTGAATATGATACAGGGGAAAAGTGAAACTGGATATATGCTCCATTTAGGTAACATTTCTTCACTTCTTAAAAGGACAAATGTCATCTGAGCTTATATAGAGCGTTCATTTCAAAGAAAAAAAAGGTAAAAAGGCAATTTAGGTGTTTGCGGATTAATCTTTTGCCGTTCCTGGACTCAACGTTATATTTGACTGCTCATGATGGGCCAAGTGTATGAGTACAAAGACGCGTTCCCTTTTCTTATTTACTTAGGGAATTAAGTATTGTAGAAAGCAAAACAAAAATACAGTATGTGGTTAAATGAAATTGCCGCTGTCCATACCCTGTGTTTTAGTGTAATTCCTGTAAATGATTGTGTGGGGCTATAGAGGGAAACACGGTGAACACAATGTTCCTTTTTGATCAGCAGCTTTTAACAAAGGAAGGATGTTGAACATCTGAAAGGAAGGAGTGCAGAGTTCACTGCGGGTCACCATTAAGGACAAGAACAAGGTAATGTAAGAGGCTGTGTGATTCCAGGTTGACAGGAGGATTTTAAAAGATCAAAAGTGTTTTATATATATGTTATAGAGGACCAGGAGTGCTTTCAGTCAACAGATGAAAATGCTAATGTTTAGAAACGATGAAAGCAAGACAAATAAGGTGGTGAATTCCAACTGAGTCATCAAAACAACAAGTATTCTTAGTCTGTGGTTTTTAAAAGATTATTGCAAATTGTCCATCAGTGGAAGTGTGGTAAAAATGGTTATTTTGTTGCTATATGAACAGTTCGCTGCGCTTGTTATTTTGGGATGGCAGAGTTGACAGTGAGTTGCGGCTTGCAATAGTCGTTCTTTTAGATCTGGACGTATTTGAATAAGTCTGTTAATTTTTAAGCTTTACATATAAGCTCTTCTTTTCAGTAACAGCAATAGAAATATTTCTACTGTGTAATTAAGGAGCTGGAGAGAAAAGAAAGAAACAATTAATAGCTGTTTCTGATAGAACCTTCATCAGTTTAGTGTGAAAAAGAAAAATGATGGAGTAATATTGCCACCAGCAATTCCTCAGTCAGGTGACTTTTTTGCTAGATCAATTCTGGTTGCTAAGCAACAAGCAAAGAGGCACGGTTATGTTTTGGTAAACCTTTTATTTTTGAATATTCTGTGCTGGAGTTTCATGTACTGTATCTGCTACTAATGCTGTTGATTCAAGACTCACAGTATCTTCCGAGCCATAAAAGCCCATCTTTTCTTATTTAAAAGGGACAATGTTGTTTAGTTTTCAGAAAAACTTTTGTGGCTAATACACATTTGAAAATACAAAACTGAGCCAGTGATTAGAGAATTTGTTAAAAGAAAGCAATGGAAAAATCATTAAAACAACTCTGACATTTTTGGTTAATGATATCTACATTAATGAGTTAATTGCCAATGCATCACATTTTATGCCGCTATCAAATATTAATGTTATCAATGTTATAATAATAGCATTTATTGATATAATTGAAGCTTGCTTTCCAATAGGTGTCACCATGAATAATACCATTGCAGTATTAAAATCAATAATAAGAATATTAGGAGGGCATTATAAAATGTCAATATGATGAAAACCACTTAAATAAATGCTTGATATAAAACAAACTGACTAAATATATGAAGCTATAATTTAAAAGAATAAATTCACAACCCTATGTATAACAGTTTGGACATTGCAACTTTACCGTTCTTAAAAGCATCAGACTGAAACTAATAACACAATAAAGCTACGAAGAGAAGAATATCCTTGTATGTTCAGTGAGAAAATATTTAAAGAGTATATGATATATCTGAGGAAATTATAAATATTGGAAGTGGTTTGATGTTGCAGTTAAGATAAAGCCTTTGTGTTGCAGCAGTCCAAATTCTGCTAGTAAATGTCGATGCCTGTCTTCCTTTGAGGTCAGTTCAAGCCAGGCACACAGCTGAGTCTTGGAAGGATGCGTGCCTGGCTAGCTTACACTGTGTATAAAGAAATCAGCAGCCTAGCCCTGGAAGAGGTCTGGAAAGACAAAATTCCAATTTTCCAACATGAAACATCTTGTCAATCTGTGGCTATTGCTGTTCCATTTCAACAGTGGCAAATTGGCACAAGGATAAGGGTCTGAGGGTAATTCTCCATGCTTTTCGGCAGCTGACAATGATGCTCAGAAAGAAAGATTGCAAGAGGAGTCTTTGAAAATTTAACACATGGGTAAAGCCAGTGCTGTTTGTGTGGAATAGCAAGCAGGATGAAAATTTTGAAAAAAAGGCAGAATTAAGGTGCTTAATTGCCATCCAGGGGACAGGGCGAAACGCCCACGTAGTCTGGGTTGTTGTTGGCACCAGCCTTCATCCTGACAGCCACAAAGGACTAGGTGGTCGCTAGCAGCTGCCCGGTGTGGGGGCATTTGTTCCTACGCTGAGGCTTTCTTTGTCATGTCTGTGCCCTGAAACAAGGAGGAGGATTGCCTCTCCTGCAGCTATGTAGCTGAACAGAGGAGAGGAGGGCTGGGGAAAGCGATCTCCAGAGAATGCAAGGATGGCCCATCCTAAGAAACACTGGTCCTCAAAGACGTGCCTTGCCACTGGGGAGTAGTAATTTACTGCAGAAAAACAATTTTACATTACTTTCCATCCCATGTGGTATGCTGAGCTGGGTGGGAGGCAACAGGGTGTGCACGCGGCAGCCAGGTCCAAGCATCTCTTCCCACAGCTGGAGGTGGGCAAGCAGCCGCCACAGCGGCTTTTTCCAGGGCACCATAGCATAAGTTATAATTAAACCAACAGATGCCAACGGTACTTTGAACAAGCGTCCAAGTTATTAGCTCTGGCTCTCTTGCCATTTTTGACTGCCCGTGGTACCGATCTCCATTCCCCACCAAGCAGGGTTTGCTGCTGGAGATGCAATGCATTTGAAAGTTCACCTGGGAACTCCGTAAATCAAAATCGTTAATCTGAAGGCTTTTTATTACCAGTGTTGTCTTCAGCTATATCTGCCAAAAAAGTTTTAAGACAACTCAGATTTATTTGCCCAAAAACATTTGACATTTACTTCATTACTCAGTGGACTGCATTCTCTTTAAATAAGTTTTCCAGTGATCTGGACTTTCACCATGAAAATCTGTACAGTGAACTCCTAGTTTATTATGCCTACTTGAAAAGGGTAATTTAATAAGGCATCAGTACAAATACTTAATTGTGCAATGGCTATTGACAATGCCTTTAAACAGTTGCATATTTGCCAGATTTAGCTAATGGAAGTAGAATTGCCACTTAATGTCTCAGTTTGCACTGGCTGAAAATAAATTGTATCTGACATTCCTTTGGCTTTTAAAGGACATATTTAGATATTTACAGTCAGATTGATCTATTGTTGCATTTATGTTTCTTGTGTGAAAAAGTATGAAGTAATTTAGATGGAGATACTTATTTACACATTCAGTATTTGTAATAGCTTCACACAGTCTGATGTTTCACAGGCTTGAGATATTGATATCAGAGAGAGTTGACTGAAAATAACTTGACAAAATTTATTTTTTCTGAAATGTGTGGATTTGTCAAGTGTGAAATAATTTGCTGGAACATGCTACCTTTAATGACATTTCCATTTTAAAGAAGTTTTGAAAAATAAGTTACAAATTGTTCATACACGATTTTGCATCGTTTTCTAAAAGTTCAGTTTTGTTACATTTTGTTTGGAAATGTAATTTATAACAAAAATAAGTCAAAGAAAAAGTGTAAAAGCAAAGTGTTGGTATTTTGAACATATGAAAGCAAAATATTCTGATTGGTATAAGCTGAAATTTTTCTTAAGTTTTTGGTTCAAAAAACTTTTAGTTTCATTCTGATTTAGGTTGCAAATGAGATCTGCAATATTGAAAATGTTCATAAGATGGGAAAACAATTTCATATTGAATTCTAGTGCAGATACATCTAACTCATTTTATATTCCCTGTTAGAAATGTAATTGCTTATCTCTCTACTTCCACTTTCCTCACACCTCATTTAAGAAGCAAAAAACTTTTTCTAATGAAGCAACTTATCATCATATTAAGAGGCTCAGTAGCAATTGAATTACAAGTATTGTGATACTGCAATTTTTTCAATGGCCAGTGCATTTTTAACTTTTGTAATGAATGTACTGTAAAGTGTGAATCTACTTAATTCTGATGAAAGCATTTTTTACACTTAACAATTCTCTGCAAATGTTAAGGTTTGTTTGTAGATCGATATGTAAAAATGTTTCTACTTTAGATTTCTGAATTGTTAAGACATAGCATTGAAAACATGTAAACATCTGAGGAGTGCAATTTATTTGAGTTAGGTTGACTTCATTGTTCTGTTGGAAGAGCAGTGCTTTGTTGAACACTAGGCTTGGTCTCTGCTTGGACAACATATACAGATACTTTTGCCATTTTAATTGCCATTGCTTATACGAATCCAGGAATGACTTTGTGCCTTGCACTGCTCAAGTCACAGGGTAGGACCAGGGTTGGCAGCAAAAGGAAGAGCTCTACAATTTGGGATCAGGTTTTGCTAAGTTTCTGTGCTCCCTGGGAGCAAGGGTGAGCGCTGAAACAGCTTCTGCTGGCTGAGCCGGTGACCGCAGCTTCCTTGTTTCCACTCTTCCTTTGGACCTCAGGACTGAGCAATGCCATGGCTGAGAGCAATAGCTATTTCCATGCACAAGGTTATTTCCATGCTGGAAGGGAATTTAAGTGTTCTCTACCTTGTTTTCTGTTGCCTGTGAGCAAAGAATAAGGCATAAATTCATATCTCTTAAGCTTCCCCTTTGTTTGTGACTACTGATTTGTGGATGACTTGAAATCAGCCCTTGAATCTACATTTTCCAGAATCCAGAGAAATTCAGCCAGACTTTGCTGCCTAGACTAATTGCACTATGTGTAAACAATAAGAAGTGGTAAATACCCATAATTTTAGTCCTAAATGCTTACTCAGAGACTTATGAACAGGCATAAACACAGGAATTTGTTATTCTAAGCTCTGTCTCCCCAGACTGGAGACGGCCTCCAGCAGGCTGCCAGTTCTGAGCCTGGAGAATGGCTGAGGGTAAACGGTGACAGAAGTTCTATCAAGTGTGCAGGGCTGGAGCCATTAAGTGCTTTTAAGGGAATAATAAAACTTGAAATCTAACTTGGGAATTTTATGGATAGCAGGCATACGGAATGTATTCTAATGCTGTAGTGATGTGTTTGAATAACTTGGTGACAGATACTTATAAAACTGTAGGTCAATCAGCTCTAAAAATATTAATTTTAGACAAAATAGTAAGAAGCACCTAGATTAAAATATATGCATTAATTAGATGAGGATTAATTTCTGAGATTGATGCTGTGGACTTTGTACCATCCAATCTTTTGCATTGGCCATACTTAAGTTTAAATTAAAAGGCTGCATCAATTTACTGTGTTAATTAGCAGTTCACTTCCATTCAGGAAGCCTTTCTGCAGCCCTTCCAGCTGCTGACCACATCTGTTGTCTTCCATCTGCATGATCATCATGTGTCAGTGAGCCAAGAAACATGGCCCCGTGGTTTGGGTGCTAGAACTCAACCTGGACATGTCATGATACTTGTTGAATAACAAGGCTGGATCAATACATTGAGGTTTAAAGGAGGACATTGAGGTTTAAAGGAGGATCAAGCATAATGATCAAGCACAAGGGACCACACAGGTAACATTTCCTTTAGTCCTGCTGTCACTATATTCCCCAAGAAGATACCCCAACACTCTTGTGGACTAAAGTGCTGCTGAACAACGTGCCACTGCTTTTGATGTGAACCAGCAAGTCTAATGATTAATTTTGGGTGTTTTTTTCAGTTCAGTGATAAATTTTGGCACCTGTGTCAAGTCCACTCTATTTAAAACCTCGGGCAATTGCTTTTGAGGCATTTAAGGGGTTTTGGGTTTTTTTTCCCTGTACGTTTGGTGGGTTAATTTTGCTGATGCATATGCTCAGATGGAAATAACCGTTGGAATGAGAAATAGTAGTAGGAAGCTTAATACCTAGATTCTCAGCTTCCAAAACTTCTGATGTGGCATAGAGAGGAACTGACCTTCCAGTTCATAACATGATGTCCTTTTGTACCTTCTCTTCCTTGGGCAGCAACATGCAAGCTATGTGAATTCAGTTAGCTTAGAATCAGCTTGATTCTAAAACAGCGGTTAAGAATTGCTGTAGTTTCCCTCCCTTAACTCTGTTTTTCCTGGTTGATTTTATTTCTGTCGTCTTTGAAATGCTGGGTTGGTTGCATGTCAGTTGACTTCTCCCCAAGAAGAGCTTTGCATTTCTGGGCATTTCTGTGGGCCCATGCTGCATTGTACCGCATCTTCCTGCACAATTCTTCACAATGATCTCAAAGACATATCAGGTAGAGAGAAAATTCATTCTCTTTTGTGATTAGTCTTTGCTGAACCATTCCTTAAGGCTGTGTGTTCTTGAAATGCAGATACTATATGTTGATAAGGAATTATGTTTGGTTTAGGAAATACCGTATCTTTCCCCTGGAGAAGACCACTGCCTGCAATGTTATAGTGAGTCATGCAATAATATATGGAAAGGGGCAGAACACAAAATGATGGTACCAAATGATGAAAACAGGATAAAGGAGGAAGCAGTGGAGAAACTAGATTATGACCAGAAGGATTTATCCCTCTGTGCTCAGTGGTCTAAGGACGGCTCAGCTCCAATGATGCAATGACACAAACTGCCATCTAAGCTACAGGTTCTCATATTTGGAGTTTGCTCTGAGCTGATTTAGATTTGCCAAAGTTCATTATTTCAACATTAAGCAGCACTGGAAAATTCCACTCACTGCTGGAGAGAGAATAGATTTTTGCAGCTAAAAGGAGTGAATAAAAAGCCACTGCCTATGATTTGTCTGTGAAAAAGTGCACATGGGACCTCCTACGTAAGAATATGTATTTGTGTTTGTGTGTACATTCATTCCTTGGTATTTTTTCAGCAGTGAAGCAGATACTCCAAACTCTCAGGCATTTACCTAATTCTGTTGAATAGCTGTTGCCAGATCATTGGGAAAGTTTTTCTGTTGAGTTATGGGGCATACCAGCTATGTAAGGGAAAACTATTTTATGCTTCCACAGAGTACAAATCTGTAACCAAACTTTCATTCAAAAGCCTGTAAATGTCCACAGGGAAGATAACAATTTTCTCCTCTTGCTACTGTTTTGTTAAAAAAACTAATACTAGAGGAAAAAAAAACCTTACAACAAGGAGTAATAAAAAGGTAATCTATAGTCTGGGGCCTTGTGTAAACGCAGTAAACATGAAGAATTTATTACGTTTTTCTTATTCCAGGTGGAGTCTCCTGAACTGTTCAAAATTAACTTTCTTAGAGTACAAAGTTTCACTAAGTGTCTTAAAATCAACCTCAGTCTGGATGGTCTGAAAACACGATAGCTGAAGCAATATGAGCAGGGTGAAAATAATGGGAAAATAAGTATGGGGGGAAGCTCTGTGGGTGCCCTCCTGGGGCTTGTCCCTGGCAGGCTCCCAGGAGAGGCCGGGGAGGGCAGACTGGTGGCCCCCCCAGAGGGATCAGCACCTCCAGAGAAAGGAAAAGGGCTCAGCTGCATTGGGGAAAACCGAACCAACATCTGTAAAATAGTCCTCAGAAAGAAAAGAAAAAAAATGCAGAGAGGAGCCCGCCAGAGGCCCAAAGGAGCCAGAACAGCAGTGCCCCGGGCTCGGTTCAGTTCGGGTATTTTCTGCCCTCTTCACTGACCGCTGCTTTGCCGCTACGTGAGTCGTGAGTCAGGTCTGGTTCCCTCCACTCAACATGCTGTCCCCACTTAACCTACACCCTCACAACTGACCTCACACCTCTCCCAAAACCTGTGCAGGTATCCACTGTTTGGTGCTGGGACGTGGTTGGGTTGTGCATTCAGCACCTTATTCCTATTGTCTGTGCTTTCTATTAAGATTACAAGCTTCTTGGGACAGACTTTGTAGTTTGTTTTTACAGGCTGTAAAAACAAGGTCTAATTTTGTGGTCTCCACATAATGGCTATCATTATGCACTCCACTATAAGCCCAGTTCCTCATAATTAATGAAAACTACTCAAGGAGCAAGGTCAAGGTGAAAAACTCTTCCTGTTGGTTTGAAACACTTTTTCAATTTACTTATTAATATTCTGACTGATGTTGAATTGTTGTGGCTGTGAGCTCTTTCTATCTGGCATTTTAGATCACAGCAGTTTCACCAGGAGAGGGCCTGATTCTGAAAAACTTAATAATTTGTGCAGTCTCAGCTAATGGAAATCTTCCTATGGAAGACCGTTAGCCTCTCCATGCAAATGCACGTCCTTCTCTCTCTTTATGTTCAGTGAGACCTGTGTCACAGTTATACTGATTCTAGCTACTAATAAAATTACTATTATGTTATCTATTATAGTTGAGACAAACTCTAATCTTTTTTGAAACCTTATATTTCATTCAGGAAATCAAAAATAAAATATCTGAAAGCTCACTTCTATCTTTCTAAGCAACCAAAAACCTGCAAAGTTGTGTGTGTTTGTTTCCAAACATAACGTGAGTCTGTTTATAACTGAGATATAAATATCTTCATTTCCACACTATATAAAATTTTGAACTTAGTGAGACTTTCAGATAAAAGAACCCATCAGCTACAGGTCAGCGGCAAGAACCATTATTAAGATTCTTGCTCCAATCTCATAATGTTTTTAAGGTAGACTGTTAAGGTGTATTAGGTGTGCTATGAAAAGCTACACAGAATACCAATATGTAACACCAGGGTGAATCCTCTTTCTTTTATAAATCCTCCACAAAGCCTTATAGGTGCATAGTCTGTGCAGGACTCATCGTTAAGAGTCTAAAACCACATGAAGGTTTACCAGCATCAAATGAGTCTATATTTCAGACGTGAACAAAGGAAAATGGCTTCTTTTGATTGTACACATCTGATCTTGCAGCAAAATATCTAGGCCTGCTCCCTATATATTACCTATTTTATTATTTTTATTATTGATAGTATTACATGTGTTAATAGATCTGAGTTCACAGGTTACCCTGGTAACAAAAATGACTGTGCACATTGTTCTGTGTCTGACGAAGTTGAATTTGTTCCTCAACCCCAGCATACTCCTCTCTTGTTCCTACCTGTAGCACAGAAAATGGATATATGCATGGATGAGGGAAAGGTGATCGACACCAAATCTGAAAGAGTTATGTCCCTGAATGCCGCCATCATGTAGTAGCTGGGAAATTTGTAAATATTGATCACTTCTGAAATTAACAGAAAAAATAGCCACAGTCAAATTGCACAGCGACTCTTGGATCTGCAGACACGCTGCAGCACAGAGAAGGCAGAGCCTAACTGCTTGGCAGCGCGGCATGGCAGAGCACAGCCTCCATTCTCTGAGATCTAACCCTGGCACACCAGCAGCCAGCTCCTCCCGAGCGCAGGTTTGGTGTTTGCCTGTGTGGTGAAGTTGTCTGCAGTCACACGTGCATGGTTCAGTGAAACCAATGGAAGCATTTCCATGGAGCTCAGTAGGTTTTGAATTGAGTTTGCTGCGTGCACCATAAATGACAGCTGTAACACTCTGTGTGTGTGGATCTGTCAGTGCATGTTTCACCATTTCATGAGGATGTGGTAGAAAGAGGTCAGTATCATAAAGGCATACAAGAATATAGTTACTGCACATAAAATAGAGTTCTAATTCACCCTGCACCTAATGTGCTATGAAAGAAATGCTGACCACTTAGTAGATTCCCCGATTCTTCACACAAATTTAGTGGCAGAATTCAGTTCTTAGTTACAGACGGATTGCTGAAAAGGAAATTGCTACTCAAAGACAAATTCTGACCTCACTTGCCAGATTATAAATGCAGAGTGATCCCGCTGACTTTGGTGAAGTCATCTGTGCTTGGAACAGTGTAAATGAGAGAGAATTGGGAACTATATTATAAAAATTCAACACTTGGGATACTTTATGAGATAATGCTTTAGGGCATTAAAACATGAGCTAAGGTATGTACACACTTTATCCCATGAAAAGTCTACTTTCGATCCATGTTAAGATTATTTGTAGTATTCTGTCTTTATTCTAGATTCCCCCATTTATGATAATAGCATTAACACTGCAGTCCCCTTCCGACGTGGTGTCAGTTACGCTCTTCACTTTCATGGAGTAACGCTTTGAAATTTCAAAATACTTGAAGATACTGTAACAGCCAGTGCTGCCAATATAGCATGGAACTGCTACTTCACAATTCAAGTAGTCAGCTATTGACTCGTGGCAATCTATATCTGCATTAAAATGGTGAGTTTTGGATTAATGTGGAGCTGAAAGCCCAACTGAGGCTCTTTGCTGCCAGCCTGTCTCTGTAATTGCAGCATGGATTTCACCAACCACAAAGGGCAAAATGAATGTGATCATCCCCAGCAGTCGATAGCACATTGATTTTTTTCACTCTACGATTCGCGCAAATATTGAAGCTCATTTTTTAAGCAAGGAGGATTATTAATCTACATTTCTTAAAAAATAAGTCAGTTTTGAAGCGTGGTACCTTGCAGGGCTTATTTAATGTGCAATATGTAAATCAGATAAGCAAAATATTCTTTTTTTCTTTTTAACCAAAAATTGGCATTCTCAGCAGGCTGTGAAACCTCATCCTCACCGTTGTGCTGTCATGTGTCGTATTGTTTGGTTAAGAGATTAAAGAAGGAAATGTTGGCAGGTCTCGTTCTGGTCAACGGTCTGCGTTTTCTTAGTTTGGTTTCATTTTCACTAACCCCTGAGGTTGTAAACAGACTGTGTACAACATCACCTGTGGTTCCTAAGATGAAACAATGATTCAAGACCATTTCTTCCCTAAATGGATGCAGTTAATCTGTGGTATAACAAATGTACTTTAAGTCAGGGAAACAAAGAAAGTTCCTGCCGAGTAGTGGTAATGTTTCTGAGAACTGCAACGTTTCTTTTTGTCATTGGCATGAGCTGTTTCTTGGACAGAAGCTTTCTGGAATTATGTCTTCAACTGTATGGCTGTGAGAAAGCTCCAGTACTGAGGACCAGATTTACTGCTCTTCCCTCTGTGTGTATGCAAACTGACAGTGGTTGTTAATATGTGCCAGCTGCAAAATGGGCAGCTGACCTGCGTGAACAAAATAGATTCATTCAGTCCGTGATAAGCTGCAGTCACATCACTTCTATGTGAATGTAATGTGAGCTATATACTGGCTACAGGTTGAGTTGTTTGACTGTAGACTTTCCTGGTTCTGACTTTACCTTCCTAATTTTGCAGGTCAGATCACAGAAGATTTCTTCAAGCCTGCATTTCCACATCACTTTAAGGAGTGCAGTTGCTGGGCCAGCTCTGTGCTGGATTTGGTCTATTTGTTAAAACTTTTCTCAAGGGAAGCGCAACTCATGATAAGAAACATTCCAGGAGTGGCTTTAATGAAAAAGTAGCAAACGAGCACAAATTAGATTACCTTTATAAGTGTCCAAGGTCAATCAGGGCTCTCCTGTTCCTTCCTTCATCCCAAGGCAATATTAATGAATGCAAAACCCCTCTTTGCCGAGGGGCAGCCTTGAATATCAAGTCTTCGTTTGGATGGATTTAATTCACACCCCTGGTAAACCTTGAAACAAATGCAGGGTGGTAAACTACAGTGTAGAAAAAAAGACTGAGAGACACTATTTACCCTTTGCTTTGGTCTTTTTACAGGCACTGCATTACACACTCCCAGAAACAAACCCTTATTCAAGACCATATTTCTTATTTCCCTCTGTGTTCCCAGTTAAGTTGATGAGGCGCCTTTCACGAGTCAGAAATGCGCTTTTAGGTAAATGTGACAGAATAAGATGCATTTGAAGCTCATCAGGTTCCTCACTGTTGTGAACTCTGCTTCTGGTTTTAACTGTTTGTCCCAGTAAATCCTCAAAGTAGAGCAGTCGCTGTGTCATTAGCTGTGTGTTTGCTTTCCTCAGGGTATTTAGCTACTTGTTCTGCAGCTTTTATTGCACTTAGCAGTACAATAACATCTCAAAATGCCCTACCTTCAATTCCAGAGAACAGTCAAATAGAACAAATATTAGTCACACAAAAAGATAATTCCCTGAAATAAAATACCATTCATATTACGTTCTGAAGAAGCTCAAACTTCAATTTCCCTTACTTCTTTAAATGTAAGAACAGCCTGAATATGAAACATTTATGGCATGAACTGTGCTTTCTGCTTTTAGTGTGCAGAATAACGGGACTGTAGTTCTCAGCTCAAAGCCCTTGTAACAAACCCTGCTCCTGTAAGTGCAGTTCCAGACCGAGTAGCTGGTGACTGGTTGAGTTGTTCTGAGAATCTTTTTTTCTTTCTTTCGTGATAGTCACCTGCAAAGGGGTTGAATTATGATGAAAGGTAGCAAGTCACGCAGAGCTTCCGGGCATGATAAATAACATAGCATAGCATAGCAGGTGTATATAAAACAATCTCTTAACTATACTCCAAGGTCACTACTTGATTACACTGTGAAATGCCTTGGTTGGACTTTGGACTTTACTATTCTGTGCATTTGGAAGTAGGAGAAATATTTCCAGAGGTACTCAAACAAAAGTGTTGTGAGCTTCCCCAAAGGCTCTCTTTTATCTCATAGTTATGTCTTTTTATCTCCAGCTGGTTTTTACCTAACTTCCCACTGTCCCAGACATGGGGAAGTCCTCTACATCCTCCTGCTTTCACTGATAGCAGGGATTTCAGGTGACATAAAGTCACTTCAGTGGACTGTCTCCAGTGTTACAGACCAACAGAAAAAATGGCCTGAGAGCATAAATCAGGAAGGCATGGAATTAAAATAATGTGTCTGCAACATAGCAAAACAGCTCACATATGGTTTTCTATCTATCCATAAAATGAATAGAAGAGTTCCCCAACCTGCAGGAGCTCTGCTCTTGTGTTGCCAGAGTCCTTCTGAACAGTGTGATTAGTTTTTGCAATGTCTATCCGTGACACTGATGACAAGGTAGAGAATAACTTCATGTGTTTCCAGAACCATTTCTGCTGCATGACTATGTAACTTCTGATGTCAGTGACCTTTGCTTTTGCCCTTTTATCAGGTCTTTAGTGATGGACAGACTTTCACAGGGATAGAGAGAATATCTTTAAGGGAAAAAGTTATTTTTATTTCCAGCGGATTTTACCTATAAGATCATGGACATAGATCACACTCAAAATAGTCAATGCTCACAAAAGAGAATGATGCACCACTGGGTATTAAAGAGCTCTCATTTATGTTTTCAGGAATATTTTAGTCCACTGACTAATGAACTAGTAGTTGTAAAATAGATATAAACGCATTACATTAGAATGTCCTGTCCAAATTTCATTCAAACTGATCCGACTTTATATGTTTGCTCTTCTATTGTTCCAAAGTATCTGCAGTCACTGGAATGCTGAGTTTGTTTATGCCTTCTGGTTTTATTTCCATCTGAGTCTCTGTATGCTTGAATATAATAGTAAAGCTTTTAAGAAAGGCAGGATGGTCTTGGGGTTAGAGCATAGTAATAGGATTCTGGAGACCTCAGGTCTCAGTATGATGCTGCCACAGCCTTCCTCTGTGATCTTAGGCAGATTACTTAGTCTTTGACTGATTCTCCTGCCCTGTGAAAGGGACATTAAGATATTAAGCCCTTGGAGAGTTGTGCATCGATAGTACAAAAAAGAAAAGTACAAAGAAATAGATTTTGTAAGGGCAAAAATATACCCCACTGTCCTGCAGCCATGAGGAAAAGGGTGTTGAAATCTTTCCCCGAACAGTGCTGTGTCATAAGCTCTCAATTAAAACCATAATGGGAACGGAGAATACCTGCATTTTGCAGTGCTAGATAGCTAATGAGCTGTGCAGAAAAAACTACTTGAGAACAGTTGCAGAAGCATGCTCTGTGCTGTTTAGCTCATTTACTCTTAGACGTATCTGCTCTGTTTTAACTAAGCACTGAGAAGGCTGTCATCAGTTACCATACTGAGATTATCACTGTGCAGTTTAATATAAAGAACATCATTTTAACAAGGTCCAAAGACATTTGTGTACAAAGCATCATTGGAAGTGCCTCCCAATTCCTTTGCAAGTGAATAAATATGTTTTCTCCATGGTTAGAGAATCTTCTTTACTTAGTTATTGATTAGCTGAGTCAAGCAAACTTGTAACCTTACCTAATGCATTCTCACCCTCCATTTGCCCCAGCCATAGATTAAAATTTGTACTTAAATGAAAGGACTCTTCCTTCCTCCACCAGTGACACCATAGTCTGCAGCTCTGGACGGCATTCACCCATGTTCAGTAGCTCTCTTTAAAACCACCTTAGATATTCCTGTGGAGACAGGGCTGCCTGAAGAAGGGGACAGGTTGCCCCAAGTCCCTTTTCTGAGAGGGCATAGAAGGCAGGACTCATTACTTTATGACACCGTCTATAGCAAGAACGATGGTCCCAGCTTTTAGCATTGCTGCAGGCTCCTGTGTATAGCTCCATGGGGCCAAGCTTTCCCCCCAGCCCACAGGCGGAAATGTGAGGCCTGACCTCAGCCTGCTGCAAGATCAGCATCTGATCGATGCCCTCCTTTGACAAACCCAGGGACAAGCAGAAGAGTGCGTGCCCTTGGTTATTGAGGAAGCTGTGTGGGGAAGCAGAGATAGCTGCGCTGCTGAGTTGCTACTCCACATAAAATATTGGGAAAGCTGAATAAGGGTTGAGAGGAAAGTAAAAGGTAGAGGAATCCAGATATCAATATAAAAGATGTCATTCCTAAAGTGTGCAGGAATAAAAGATAAATGGTAATAGGTCACTCTGGAATCAGAATCATGAATGACAGAAAGAGAGTCGGGAATGAAACAAAGGGCAGGTAAATGTCAACAGTTAGGGAACAGAGATCATGAACTCTCAGCTGGAAGAAAGTGCTCAGAATATTCAGCAAAAGCAAGTTCAATTGTAAAATAAACTTAATATCTTCAGTCTGACTGCCTGGCTAGCAATGTTTTCCAAGGTATTGTGACAGATGAGCAGCTGAATGAAAGAGAAAACCCAACAGAGATGAGAGATCCAGCCAACACATGGAGTAAATAGTTGTGATACACAGGCACAGATACTTGCGTAAGATGTTGATGGCAGAATATGTTGTGTCACCTGAAAGGGAGGCAATAGTCCATCTCATGCAAGAGTAGGTGCTAACAGAAAGGGAAAATATGTAAAGTAAGAAGGAGAAGTAAACAGGCATGAGAAGTGTAAAGCAGGTAGCTGGAAAGAGGGTACTGCCCTTCCCTTACGGTGAAACAGCTTCCATTTTTTTGGAGTCTATAGAGATGAACAAATGTCCACCAGCTGTGAATCTTACCTATGCACGTTTCGTGCACCATATTGTTATTCCTATGGACAAGGTGCCCATAGGAAGCTGGTATTTGTCCAGTGTTAACATTTGGCTTTTTTTTAAAGTATCACTGAAGAGGACCAAAAGGTTTCAGGATTGGCATTAAGATGTGGAACTTTATGGGTTGACTTTATGGGTTAACCTAGATTAGCAAAGTGTAGAAGTTGATTGCTCCCATGACAGTTTGACGGCTTATGTGAAATAAATAGTGTCTGGATCCAGTTTCTCGTGCACATTGATCGCTGTATTGTTTGCATTAGTTGGTGGTGGTGTTGGCACTAGACTAGCGGTCGGTGCTGATGCACCAGGTGAGCCGAAGTTGGTGCCCTCAGCAGGAGTTTTGCACCTTCTGAAAACTGAGGCACTATAAAGTCTGTGTGAACAGCCCACACTGACGTGCTTGAGATAATCTGGTTTCTTCTGGGTATAAGACAGACTGTTCCAAAGATTCTCAATCCAAAACATTTCAAGTACATTACTTTTAAAAAAATAAATAAATCCATAAAGTTCACAGCAAATATGCAGTATTTGGCAGATAACAAATCACATTACCTCAGCTCTGAGGCTGTTCATCAGACACGTGATATAGAAGCGGTTGGTTTTATTTGGCTTTAGAAATTAAAGGGCACAAACTTCATAGCAAATGATGGGGTACAGTTATTTGCTCTTTTTCTGTTTGTCAACTATCTACAAACAGTCCTGTTTTGACAAGCGTGCCAGTTGTTTCAGTCTACAAGTTGATCTTTTCTCTTTGATTAAACACTGAGTATTCATTTTTTGCTAAGTTTTAACAGTGTATGTTTGCTCAGCTCTGCTATAGGGTATCCTTCTTGATCTCTGATCAGATATCTGGAAATATCCAGCAGAAAGGGGGGGCGGGGAAGGTTTTCAAGATGGGTGCAGAAATACTTTTATCTTGAAGTTCCAGCCAAGTGCATTCACATGATTATCAAAATTTTTACTTTCCATTAACACAGAAAGAAAATATCCCTTAAGCAATTCAGAATATGACTGCACAAGAGTAAATGCATGGTGCAGCCAAAATGAACTTCGTTTTTAATTTGAACAACTGTTGTCAAACTACCTTTTGTAGCAGTTGCCCAGCTCCAGAGCCTTGCAAACCACAACAATAAAAAGAATATCCAATGCCCCAGCTGGAGAGATAATCAAATGCTTCTTACCTTTCTGACAAACTGTTTGTTACTATTTTTCTTCTGCCACTGTGACATTGCCTTGTCATGGGTATAATTTTTTGGCATTTCAAAAGCCTGTTGCTGATCTTCATGCAGAGATTATAGATCTCTGCAATACTTCTCCTTCATTAT
>NW_008824746.1:46181-57848 GCF_000699105.1 Pygoscelis adeliae | reverse complement strand
TTCCCTACAATCTAAATACTGTAATAGTCCCTCTCTCAATTCTTGTCCTGCTGTTACTTTATACTGTCCCTTCGGGTCTTGCTGGTGAAATTAGTATGATTGGATTCTGATTTTTAATCACAATAAAAGCTATATGGCATGGATTGGTCTCTACTAAGAGTAAAGTTCAAACATCTGTGCATGCACCTGATCAGAACTCTGTTGCCCTATTACATCTGAGATTAATTATTTAGTGGCTGTGACCAGGATAGAGAATGGTCTCGCTCTTTGCGTCCCTCTGTCCTGGGGGGGGCACCGAGGTGGTGGCGTGGCGTGGGTCCGGCTCCGTGCTGAGGTGAACAGGAGGTGCTGCAGGGAGCAGGCGTGCGGGGAGGAGCACAGCCTTTACCAGAGCCTCATGAACTCCTGCCACAGGGTTAGTCTGAGCTGACTTGCAGCTCCAAATCTGCATTTGAAAGTGTGACTTTTTAAACAGATCGTTTTCAACACACAGTAGCTTTGGAATACTTTTGAATTGGTTTTGCATCTTTTTAATCTTATATTGTTAATCCTTAAATAATAAATAAAATTGCTCTGGTTGGATGTTTTTCTCTGCAGATGTATAGTATTTCTGAGGCTTCCTTCAGTCCAGAGAGGGCTTCAGGGTTAATTTATATTCATTTAGCTAACTGGTGCAATTTTTGTGCTTGTATTCTTTCATGTCAGCCTAGGACTGATTATGCAAATTTAGTTCATGCCTGAAAATTCATCAACACAAATTAAACCAACGTATTAATACTGCCATGCAAAAGTTGCTCTAATTTAATTAAATCAGTATCAAACAACACTCTCCGTGCCTTTGTGTATAGGTCAGACCTTAATGGCTTAGGTCACATAACAAAAAGTGGACAAGTCACCTGCTACAGCCTTAAATTCTTTGGGAGAAGCTCCCTCTTCTGCAGTATGCAATTTTACAGTGCCAGGCACAGTGGGAGACTACTCTTTACACACTACCTCGCTGCAAATCCTATATAGCAATGCAAACATTCATTTTATAAATAAATAGAAGCTATGCTGATTATTACAGCAGTTACATAGCATCCTAATTACATTTCTTGGTTTAGGGGGTTTTGTTGTCTTTGCTGTAAAGGTTCAAACAGTGGAACTGATTTCTAAAATCATCAAAGAAAAAAAATTCACTCCTGGGCTAAGAGCCAAACTGAGCCGTCAGATGCATGTGAATGCAGATACCATTCTCCTAAGCAGAAACTGCTGTGTTCATCTAAGAACCGAATTTGCCTCTTCCAGAAACCTGGCAGGATGTTTAAGGGCAACAAGGAAAATGGTATTTATAAAAGCAGACATCATCGGAAATAAGAGTGCTCACACTGCTGTGATTTCAAAAGTTGATCCTGAATACTTAGCAGCAGGTGGAGCACACAGTGCTTAACTTCTCACCATCAAAGAAGAGTTCTAGTAGAATTTCATAGTGAATTAGAGAGAGAGAGATAAAGCAGCTTAGGGGATCACACCATTTTCCTTATTCTAATGAACTTTTTTGTTGATGATGAGAAGTTACTTTTCCCATGTTCCTTTCTGTTGTCACAGATCAAGCGGTGCTGCCGCAGAGTTTCATCCACATAGCATATTTGGTGCAATTCTTTTTTGGTGTTTTAGTGTTCTAATATCTGATGCACCCTTCTTTTCTCCTCTTCTCTGTCCCTTCCCTTTTGCTGAAGATGGAGAACTGGAGGACTTGAATCCTAAGGGGGTTAGAAACAAGAAAGCACATAAAAAGATTCCCCATAGGATTTTTTTTTTTTAAGAACCTCACATTCTTTCAACTCAGCTCATTATTACTCTTTCCTTCTGAATGTTAGCAGTACTGGAAGTTAGAAGGTACTTGCAACCTCTACACACTCTGTTGGTGGAAGGAAGACAAGTTTTACTTGAAACAAAAGAAGCTGCATACAGTATTTGGTGTCTCATAAGTAGCACTTCTTCCTGATATTTGACCTTGGCTGCAAAACTAAAATCCAAATTGTAGTAATAGTAGCCTTGTGAACACAAAAGTAAATCAAAATACTTTTTAGGGTAGTGCTCACAATGTTTATTGGTTACCTGTCCTTTTTTAAAAGCATAATTGTTCTTCCAAAATTAACTTCAGCTGATAATGAAACCAACAAAGGCTTAAGCCAACAACTGTTTCTGAATTAGGGAGTACTGTGGGAGCCCTACAGTGGGGACAGAAGTCATAATCTAAATTATCCTTTGATGTATTGCAAGATATGGCAAGATGCCCTGTATTAATTCCATTTTAATTAATGCAGTTATATTGTGTGACATCTCCCGAAATGTATATAATCACTTCATAAAAAATTGCCAGGTGATTTAAGTTACCATTTTAGCACTTCTAAACTTCTACTTGGGTGCCAAACTCTCAGGGTGGATGTGTGAAACTCACCATTGCAAGGTATTTGCTCTGTTTTCTCCCTTCCCTTGTGAATGCTTCTCTCCCCTATCAGGAATTCAATTTTATGAAATCAGGTGCAAGAGTACTGTGCTTATGAAACAGCTACATATTCAACAAGGTTCCTATTTTGTCTTGGTGAAAAATGAACACTGTATTTCTAACCAGCAGTATTTGAAGCCGAGTGCTGAATGCTGGGTGTCACCATTACAATAACCGGGGAAAAAAACAAAAGATGAGCTGACTTTACGTACTGCTCCAGCTAAGTGTCTGGGCTGAGATTTCTGGGAGGGATCTAAAGGAAGGATGCCAAGGAATAGGGTATAAGAAGGGGGAAAAAAGCCCCCCTCAGCCTCTGTCCAAAATAAGAAAGAGCCCCTGAGGCTCCTGAAGAGTCAAGGTACACAGATGGAAACTGTCAAACCCAGCCGTGTATTCCTAGGGAGGATGCCTGGGCTAAGAGCTGGAGGAGAGAGAGGTGAAAGGCAGTTGGGCTAGTGAAATAACTCGAACTTCCAGTGGGTTCCTGGGAGAGGCAACCTTTCCTTTGTTGGCATGGTAATTTAGCAGAGATGTCCTAAGTTTCAAGAGGGCAGAAATAGCCCATGAAGTCAAAGACCACGTCAGGGTCCTGCTATCTACTAGCAATATCAGTAAGTTCTTAGGTAGATACTTACTGGTTTCACAGCCATGAGAACATAAAATGAGCCAGTTTTCTGTGAATAAGCCTGGTTTCTACGTAATTTGTAATAAAACTTCCATCCCATGATACTGAATTGTTTTCTCCATTGTTTTCTCATGCTGTCTTTATGACAGTTCAATGTTATTATCTCAACTGATGGAAAATGTTCCGATCGGGACTGGGTTTTGAGGGGAAATTGTGTTTTTTCAAGAAGTATTTTCTTGGAGGCAAACATTTCAGATTTTCATTCAGGATGTCTGGTTGGACATCTTCTGCTGTAGTCAACTGTGTTTTCACCCTCATTTCATATCTACATACAGTCCGAAACTGAATGTATACAACTGTGTCTGTCCCATAGTCACACGGCTGTCTAGGCATAGGGTTGGTAAAGGAACCCAGTCTAGTAACTTAGCCATAAGATTTTCTTTGGTGTATTAACGCTTTCAGGGTACTCTCACTCTCAGCCTTTCTCTCTCGTCTTCTTTTTCCTTGTAATTTGTTTCTCTTCTCACCATTTCCCTCTCATTTTTACTGACCCTCTTTTTGACTGAAGTCAATCTCTGTTTTTGTTCATTCTCTTCCTGTTTTCCCTATATAATTTCTGGTCCTGGCCCCTTCTTGTGTGCACACATAGGAAGATTGCTGTGTCTTGGGAACAAGAAATCAATTGTGGCTGACTTTGGTCTTCATGAAAGCTGGCTCTGAGGGTCCATCAAGCACAGCGAGGGCATGGGCTTCTTGGTCATGTGCCCATAGCACAGCTTGTAGTAGCTGAGATGCGACACTGAAGGGAAATCTTGTTGAATCGTAGGTGAGGGCTTGGTGGGCCTTGGTGGAAAATTAGAGTGAAGTTCTGAAGGAAAAGTACAAGACAAGACTGCTACTTTGAAATCGGCATTGTGAGAGGTCGTGGCTACTATTTTGTGTCTGAGTAGTACAAACAGTTCAGCTACACAGTCACAGGTAATTGTTTCTAAGTCCAGTGTTTGGAATTGAATGGCAAGTTCTTTACACCTGATTCTTCAGCTGCCCTCCTGAGTCAGTCAAAATGTTCTGGGAGTCACGTACAGAGCACGTGTTGCATAAAATTGATTATGTTAGTATTTGCATGAACTTTAGGTACAATGACTAAAGTAGCATCTGTAATCCAGTGCTACCTAAGCAGCCTTTAGATCCTAAACTAACTGGTTGCATCCAGCACTTTAAAAAAAATCTCATTTAAAAACTTCCCTTTGGGAACTGGCTTGTCTTGGAATTGGTAATGGGATCTTCTATCTACACTATTGATAGTGCTTAAATGTTATTAACGTTTAACAGTTTCTTGCACTATGTGACATGGTTGCTCTGAGGACCTGCCCCTTCCCAGTAAGATGTGCATTTCAACAAGTTTCTCATCATGCTATGTCTAGGATTACCTTGGTTTGGCCCAGGCTTCTCCCTCCACATTTGGCTCCTGGCAGCCTCATGGAAGCTGAAGTACGTATGATCTACATCAGCAAGTGATGCAGTGAAATAGGAACAGATCTGTAGCTGGTGCTGAGGACCTGACATCTTCACTCCTTGCCTTTCGGGGGATTTATGTCAGATTGACTCTAGTCTGGGCCATGGACTTAACACCCGTCAGTGCCTGGAGCTGATGGTGCACTTCTCCAACACATCTTTTGGTTTAGCTCTATCTGCTGAATGAGGTGAACCAAAACTTAATAAGTGGGAAAAATTGGTAATTTGATTCAAAAGTGCACTGTGCTCCCAACTAAAACATTAGCATAAATGCAAACATAGTGAACTTGAAGAAACAAAATATTGGCTCTATTCTCGCATCAGTAGATTAAATCAGAGATTACGTTATTTTCTTTTAAAACTGTCTTGCTGCCTGACATGCATAGGTTACGCCTGTTAGTTTAACTTCTCTTCTGCATTTCTAGTCATTATTGCTTTTCCTCTGGTCTGATTCCACAGCTATGAACCTTTGGAAACCACTGGAAACCAGTATGCCATAATTAGTTAAAAAGACAGGTGCTACTTCTTCATTTTCCATTTTATCATTCCTATCTCCTTTCAGTGAAGAAAATCCAAACTTATGTTGTTATAATATGTATGGTATATTTAAAAGAAAAATTTTAATTTTTTACATATTACTTCAGGACAGTAAGTGGAAAAGCGCCTTCCTTACATCTATCTAGTGAATGTGTCATTGTCAGCTTTGATTGCAGAGATATTGGGACTCTGACCTTCAAAGACATTGCTAGCAAATTTTGACTGACAGCATGCAACACTGCAAACCCCTGCTGCACATGCCCATCCTCCTAGAAAAAACCTTTTCTCTTTAACAATGTTCTTATGGTCCTGACTGTAGACTACTCTAGATGCTAAAATACAAGGTAAACCCAGCAATATCTAACTGCATTTATCAAATACAATCTGCAAAGACATTTGCAGTTCTTGCGTAACCAGTTACCCTTTCTACGGTATATTTTAGTGAGGGTGTAAAAGATATCCCAAATGTAGAGTATCTATCAATAATATCTGAGAGTGAGTGCTGATGCCATGTGCTGTGAACACTGCTCACATTTACTTGCTCATGCTTTACTGTGTGGAAAGAACGCTATTTTCACGAAACCATTGTATATGAACATGTGATAGATATGTGGCTGAGGCGTTCACAGGCTCTGAGAATCAGGACCAGACTGAAGACTGTCCATATGTCAGAATGCAGTTTGTGTTGGTAGCTCTGCAAGCAACTTCAAGCAATTAAAAAAACCAGCAGATTTTGCCTTCCATCACCTAATGTCTCCAGAGGAACAGTGTTTAGTTTATTAATACCTCAGTACAGCAGCCATGCTTAGAAAGGCATAGGTTTTCAGAAGCTACGCCTCATGCGTGTTTTCTGCTGGTTACGTCCTGATCAGTTTGTCGGGCCACACAGCAGCAGCGTGTGCTCTCGCGGCCATAAGGCTCAGTCGCTGTGGTTTCCATTTAGGGCACTTTTCAGGCAGCTTTCTCTGCTGCTTGCAGGTTGTGCAGAGTACAACAAATGGTTGCTTACCGGCTTCCCGCTGCACCATGCCCAGCTCCCTGGGGACAGTGCCTGGTCTAACCTGAAAGTCTGACCCACTAATGGTAAAAACAGTCTAATCCTTGCAATTCTCGGTCCTGGAGCAGTATAAAACCTGCTTGAATCCAGACTCTTCCTCAGTGGTAAACCAGATAGCTAGGTGACAGCCCCCTGAATAGGGCACTCCTACTTATGCCCTGCCTTGTGTCCTAGGCTGTCCTTGACTGCCAACGGGATACTGACCGGGGCAAAAGTCAGTGGCACTGGGCCCTGGCGACCCCAGTCCTGTGGAAGCAGCACACATGCCCCTGCACCAGTCTGGGTGGGAAGAGGAGAATTAGGGCCCCTAACAGCACCGCCCAGTGCATGTTGCATCCTACCACACCACAGTGAGGACCCCTTGCTCCTGTCCAGATGCAGCCTGCATCTCTCCCTGCTGCCCCTCTTCTGTCCAAAGCCATTTCACTAGGTAGGCTCAATATGCTTCTTCCTTTCCAGGTCTCCCTCAGTCTCTGTCTCCTTGTCTTAACAATATTCAAAACATTTTAACTCTGTTTTCAGTTTGATTGTTATTGAGCCCATATGAATAATATCTCTCGCCCTCTCCCCCTGACACCCTTGATCAGTTTTTTATTAAAACTTTCAGGCTGTGCTCCTTTTATATAATTTTTAATGCATTTTAAATTATTTCTGGAATTTTGTATGATATCCCAAATGCTTGAAGAGAGTGAGGAGATTTATAAGTAAAATTGGTTTTATTACACTGTAAAAGAAACTGTAACATTAATGCTGCAATGATAAGATAAAGCATGTGTGGAATCCCTTTTCCTACAAGCTGTGTGCTCCAAGAAATTCTGCTTATACGCAGTATTACAAATGAGCTAGACTAACCCAGAACAGTATTCCCAGTACCAATCAATAGACTATGAACACATTAGTATATTAGCAGTTTATGACAGTATTTAGGATCATATAGTACAATAATGGAATACACTATCTTCTGAGATACCAGGCAGTCGCACTGTCTGGCATGGTGTGAGTCGTCATGTCCAGCTCCTGCTGTTGCCTAGGCAAAGCAAATAGCTTTTGCAGGTACGGATTGTTTTTGCAGTAGCAGTACCCTGTGCAAAGGTCTCTGATACAGTATGTTTGAACAATCATTGCTGTATCTTATCTACTCTAGGTAACAAAGAGATTCAAATTTAGGGGCACCTAGCAGGGCCGTGGTCACAACTGCCAAACAGAATAGTGTCTGTTGTGTCAAGTTGCTTGAATTTTAAAAATGAATTTTCAGAGCCAGAAAATGCCCAGTAACTCATTCCTTTAGTCTTGACAGCACTTCCTTTGACAACATGTGTTCCAGTCCTGCAAAGACTTAATCAGGCTCTTACTTACTGAAATTGCTTCTGTGGTGAGCAACGGAAGAAAGGAAAATGTAAAATTTGTTAATGGGTATGTTTCTGTCATGGAGAGGGGCTTTATTATATGTCACTGGGGATCCCAGTATGGCTATCTAATGAAGACTTACTGAAAATGGAGATAGATTATGCAATATTGATATGATTCCCCCACTCATAGAAAAAAATGCCTTTTCCAGCTGTTATTTTTGCATGCAAGAAGAAAAAAAACACCAGAAAACAACCAGTGTGAAAGCAAGCACGTAGCAAGTCATGATAGCAAGTGGCAGAGAAGGAAGCCCAGTCTGTGGTTCCAACCATCATGTTGTGTCATCTAGAGAAGCCCGTAGGGAATGGGACAGGACAATATTCAGGCATCCTTCTGTTCTTGTAAGCCTGAGGTGAGACAGAGAGTGAGAAAAGGCAGTCTGCATATTTGTCTGGAGTGTGGAGCAAAGTCAAATTCAAGAACACAGCACTGTTGGCAAAAGTAAAACCTAAAATAAAACTGGCACCACAGATTTGGAGCATTTGCTGCCAGAACCAGAAACCATCCAGAATGCAGGAAGCTGGTTTGGCAATGGGAAATGCATTTTGTCTGAAAGAGCCCTCCAGGATGTTTCCAGCCACAAAGAGGATGGGGAATTGACATTGTTCACTGCATGAGCATTTACTCGTCATCCGCAAGGTCACAGTGCTCTCTTCATTCAAATCCTTCCTGGAAAGCTCCTTTTGCTTCACTGCCTCTGAGAAGGTAATGGCTGGGTAGAGGAAGATACCCCTCACTACTTCTCCCTCCCCCCCCCAAAAAAAGAGGGCTGTAGCAAAATAAACTTCCACATGCATTAGCCCTAAGCCTGCACATACCTGCTTTCTACAGCAAAGGGAAGCTTCCTTGTCCCCTCCCTGTCCCTCCCCCAGCAGGCAGGCAGGCGAAAAACACCTGGCAAGCCGAAAGAGGGAGGCTGCTATTGAAGAGATAGCGAAAGAAAGACCATTTGGCCCTTAAAGGATTACAACTTCTGACTTCATGCCTGTGACAGAGATTCACTTCAAATGGAGGATTAAGCCCCCTGATTAAGTAGGTATCCACAGAAAAGGCTGTCCACAGCTGCTGAGTGATGATATCCGCAGGTTGTTTGAGAGAAGTTGGAGGCGCAGTATGGATGGCCAGGGAAAGGGCACTCAGAGGTGTAGAAAGTGCTTCAGGTAGTTGTGGTCAAGTCAATCCTGGACCGAAGGACTGGTGGCCAAAGGATTGTTTCTTCCTGAAAGAACAAGTGTTTGGAAGATGCACCAAACCCAGTGAGCTCCAAGAAGCAATTGGCATTGCAGTAACTTAGACCTTCTTTAGAGTTACCTTATGTATATCTTATACACCTAATGAATTTGAATTTGTCTAAGAAATCCAGAAATCATCTAAGTTACCTTTGAATCTATGCACCTATTTGCAGCACTCATTCATCAGATAGTGTTTAGGGAGCCTGCTAAATATCGTCGCTTAGCGTTTGCAGTTTCAGCACACCAGACTTGCCTGAAAGCTGTAGTTTAATAATTTTAGTCAGACATATTTTCCACAAGCGCAGGAAAAGCTTTTCTTCGGAGGAGAATCATTCCACCACATTTTCCCTTCCCACCTCCTTGTTCTCTCACTGGCTCTGCTAGCAGGGCTTCCCCAGGATCTGAAGTAGGAGGACTCACTATAACAGAAATATTGGCTAGATACAAGAGCTTTGCTAATGACATCTTCCAAATATCATTTTCTAGGACAAGAACTTTCCCCTATATGTATTTATATACTGGCTACCTACATAACAAGTATTATATGAAAATCTTCAAGCAAGCAAGTCTTGTCAGAAAAGGGCTTAGCATGTTCAATGCATCCTACAGGCAGAATAGAAAGAGCAATATTTTGCACTATATGGTACAATTTATATTTCATAATGAAATCATCATTTCATAATAATCTTTTCATAATAGTTTATTTTAAAATTGCTCAAAAATAAGTTAGCAGCAATTCTACCATGACTCTTGAAGATTTAGACAAATATTCATTTGTAACAATCATTTTTTTTAGTATGAAAAAAATTGTTAAATATTAACACCAGATATATCCATGTCCTATTCTATAACAGCACCGTGAGATATACCATTCTATTCCACTTTTCTCCCCATTTGTTTATTAATCAGTATATATGAGTCTTGTGGACTTAGTGCATGATTGAATTGTATATCATCACATGTCAGACTTTTTTCAAAGCTCATAAATGATCAATATATCTTTGAGAGGGAATCTGATTTCTGATACATTTATGTTAATAAGAATGGAAACACGGGCCACTGGAAATTGAGAGATAAATCAATAGAGAGGTTGGACCTTCAAGAAGTTCAGCGTACAATAAAACAGACAGCAAAATATGCTTGCTGCTTGTCTGCAGTGCTTGGAGTGACTACAGCTGACCAACAAGGTAAATCAAATCTGCTGCCAATACATTCTTCTGCTGTCCAGATAAAACAGTGGACTAAGCTGGTGAACTTTCACCCTTCACCCGAGCTCTCTAAGCCAAAGTACAGATTAAAAAAAATCAATAACCCCAATCGATGGGAAAATATTTTTAGTCTCTAACTGAACGATATGTTTTGACAAGGCCAAAGAGGCGCACAAAAGAATGGGAAAAGATAAAAGACAGAAAATTAGGATTTTGTTTTATTGGTTGAGGTAGGATCACTATTCATTCCCCCTTCCTACAAATCCCATTGACACTGGCTAAAATTATCTCACAGGAAGGAAATAAAATGAAAGGTTATGAATTCATTAAATTGTCTGATTTACTGTGTATCCTTGTAACGTGTTATCTTTACTGGTTTTTGTTGTCATTATTGGACACTTAACATTGAAAAGACACTTTGGAATGTATTAACATGGAAATGGGCACTATAAGCATTTTGCAAGGAAAAAAACCAACAAATATTAACAACTTGTGCCTTTTCCTCATGCTGCTTTTCAGCTCTGAATCCAGTGTACCTAACATATAAACCACAGAGTACCAGAAACCCCAAAGCAAAACAAGAAGCCTGTGGTACTCCACTCGCAGAGCATTGTAGAGTTAGTAGAGGTGAGTTAGGACTCGCTAACATAGACATGAGGGTCTTAAAGACTGGCAGAGGAAGGTTTGGGAAGTGTTTTAGCTCAGCAGCTGCCACACCACGCTGTGCAGTGCATTAAATGCCACCCCAGAGTCCCGGCTGGGCAGCGAGGCAGTGCTGTGCCGCAGGCTGGCACACGAGCACAAAGTGGGGAACTGGGACTTTCCTCCCCGTTCCTCCTCCCTGCTCCCCTCCCACACACCTTGCGGAATGCAGCCCCTCACGCCAGCCCTGCTGCTGGGGATGATGGGGGACCGGTGGGACCGGGGCTTCTGGGGGGCTGCCAGGTGAGTGGCGTGGTTCAAGGCGCTATGCATGGGGAGAATTTCCTATTACTTGCAATTAGTAAGGTTTATGCAGTATTGGACATTTTTTCCCAAAAAGGTGTCAGCAAACTCTTTTACTCATTAACGTGTTATCTAAGTGGTCTTTGTTGTTCTGTTTACAAAACGTACAAGGGGTGATTACAGGCAAGCAGAAGGTGATGTTGAAGGGTATACTCCTCTTCAGATAATAGCATCGGCTTTTTTACGAATGCTGATTTTTATGTTGTTTTTGCAGTTAGAGTGATTATTGTTGCCTCTGGCAGGGCCCGCAGTTTGCTGGCAATCCCAGGTCACCCGGAACCTCCGGGCTGCAAAAGCACAACGGAAAAAGGCAGGCAGGAAATAAGGGGACAACAACCAAATCCACTGTGTAGAAATGGGAGCAGGGATGGGTCTGATCAGCACTGACACAGGCACACCCCTTTGACGCTTGCTTTTCTGGAGTGGCTTCTCATCTCAGAGTATGATGGCCATAGTACAGTTTGGGGGGGGTGCATAGGAATACATAGGGATGATGATATTGCCTTATTTCCTTGTGCTCTTGCATCTGTAACTACCTTTTGCTTTGAATTTAGATAAGGTCAGAACTTCTTTTGTTTCATATTTTCACA
>NW_008824746.1:43156-46155 GCF_000699105.1 Pygoscelis adeliae | reverse complement strand
TTCTTAACCATTGCCTCATTTTAATCCAGAATATCATTGCAATAACATCAAAAGCCATCACTTTTAATTACTTCTCCCTAATTTATTTGGTCATTATTTTCACATTCAGCAGGTGTTTCATCTTGGTTTTCTCTCACTGACTTTTCAGAATGAACTATCCTGAAGCTTTCATGGAGCAGTGTTTACAATACAAACTCCCATGATTGAAATGCTGTAGGTAGCCCTTATCATCCTTGAAAGCTTTCAACATATGCAGTGAAGTATGATGACTGCTAGAATTAATTAGAGAAAACAGATGTCAAGCATTTGCCAAGAGTTATTTAAAGAAAATCTATTGTGTGCAGATAGTTGATGGTAGGGTTTGAAATGTTACTAGCAGCTGAGAAATAGCTCAACATTTTTCCGCTTTGTAGAAAGCATACCTAAAATACATTGAAAAGAATTCTTTGATCACCCATAAAAATAAAAGCAGAATAACATGATGGTGGCCATATTTTTCTTCTTCTTATTAATGCTTTTGTGAGACCCTTAAAGGTGATGGGCTTGCCTGGGTTGTGGGCAGGAGAAGAATTTGACCCCTGGGATGGCTCCTGATACATTCATGGACAAGGTGAGACCTGGGATACGGAGCCCATTTCTCCAGCAGAGGCATCAGGAGATGAATCTTTCAGAAACGACAGGAAGAATTAGGAGGGAGACTTGGCCCTGGCTCACACACCAGCTCCAACAAGAAAATATCTTGCTCCTGTTCCTATGCAGATTATACCTATGTTTCCATCATCAGCATCCACTGGCTCTCTGACAGAACAAGTTTGAATGCTCTTCTCTCTGCAGCAGCCAATGCACCCCGTGGCCTGTTCAATCCTTTCTGCTTAAATGACTTATGTCCTGGCCTTCATAATTCTGTCAAAGAAAATATACAGCCTTCATCTTTGTTATCTTTCATTGTGCCTAAAGAGGTCAGAAGTTCAGAGCAGTTCGTGTAGATAGCCTGGCTGGATGTAAATACGGCCATCAGTTTTGGTGCAAAAAGCCTGCGAGACAAAATTGACAATCTTCTTCCCACAAGTTTTGTGTGTGCAAGCACGAAACTTGCCTTCCACTAGCATTTGTACTGTCATACAGCGTTAATGGAAAGCACAAATACACGAGAATGCAGCCAAAGCCAGTTCACAGAAAGGGTGGATGAATGTTTGTAGGAAATTCAATGCTTCTCTCATCCATCACTATTCACATTCCCTTCCTTGCCTGCAGGTAGAGGCACAGAGACTTATTGGATGGGATTCATCTTGCCTAACTTTAGACTTATATAGTGTGGATATCTCTATCTCAGCTTGCTGTCTAGACTCTTGTGAAAGTCAATAGAGAGAAACAGGCAGTTCTAAGTCCAATTCATCTGATCTGGTTTAGATACCTTCTTTAGGAAAAGATGAAACGTTCCCTAAAACTGCCTATTTCTCTCTAGTGACTTAAAGACAATTTAGGCCATTAAATCAGGTGCAGACATGTACACTGCACTATCTACATGTGGTGAATCCCACCCTCTAGCACCTTTGGTAATATTTTTCCCACAAAAAAAAAGCTTAATGGGACCTTTTTGGCCCCCAAATTACCCAATATTCTCCTGGGCCTTTCCCCGTCCCAAAAAGTGAAATCGGTTATATAAAATAGTTATTTCTTTGGTCCAAACCTGTTTCCCTGACACAGGCAGAGGCAATTTTTCAGGTCAGGGTTTCCAGACCAGCCTGCCCGGCAGCTCCGGGATGCAGGGAGCGCTGCCTCTGCTTACACCTGGACACCCCATATCTCCCTTTCTCCCCGCTGCTCTCCATGTGCTTGCCTGCTGCTGCCTGCCTTTCTGAGCCAGTCCCAGGACACCTCTCTGCCCATCTCTCTTCTGCTGAGGATTATGGTGCTTCAGCCCACTCACTTCTGCTCAGGCTTTAGTTAATGGCTTTTGCTGTTCCTGCTATCACTATATGAGAGCCATTTAATTGCATCTTCCATTCAGCCTGAATAAAGGGCGAGTAGGACATCTATTTGCTTTGACCAGGCTTGTGATTGATGCAACCATTAATACTTTCCAGCGTAACACAATCTTCCTTCACCTCCCAAGGATGCTCTGTTGGTAACATGTCCCTGTGTAACTTTTTCAAGGACAGACACAAAGTGGTATAAAAGGTGAGAGATGGCAGTGGAAATGCCAGTGAGCCTTTGCCCCGTTGCTGAAGGGTTACCTCTTTCCAGCATCTGTCCCACCCTTCGCTGCTGCCCTTGGCATCAGCAGAAAAGGTGCTGTTTCCTTGCTCAGCAATCATTTCTAACAGACCACTGGCAACTTCGCTGTGCAGATCTGCCTGCAGTGTCCTAGGGTCATCTTGGCCCCTGGGAGAAAGCCAGGAGAGACACCTTCTGCCGTTAGGCATTTAATGAGCTTTCATTCTTTCAGGTAAAGCCAAGGAAAGTCATCTTCTCAACAGGGCTGTACTGAGCAATCACCTGTCACTTGCCTTGGCATGGTGAAGTTGTTAGGGATGGCAGGTCCCTCTGCCATACCAGCAAAGTGTACTGTTGATTCTCACCCCAATCAGACGCCATGCCACATGCTCTCCCCCAAGGCGGGCAGGGGGAGCAGCCCCCTCTCAGACCTAGAGAGACACCATGTGTCTTTGGAGGCAACAATTACACCCAGAGAACAAAAAGCATAGCGCAATCAAAAAAATTACTACACACAGAGCTTCTCAGTAAAACAAGTCCAACTTGTATTATATTCATGGTGCCACATAACAGAACTTAAGCCATCCTTCTGGTTACTGTAAGTCCCGGGAAAAATACAGCAGCACATAAGGAGGCAGGAAGGGAAGGAAGGGAGAGAGAGAAAGAGATCACGACTGTAGCCGTCAGGAGAATAACCACAGGGCTGTCAGGGAGACTCCTGGGATCAAACCACTTTACTCCCTGTTATGCACAAATCCACCCCTAGACCCCCCAACAGAGCA
>NW_008824746.1:37802-43146 GCF_000699105.1 Pygoscelis adeliae | reverse complement strand
TTTTTAGCAGCCTCAGTAGAATTGGTTGTATTCAGAGGTTTTCAGCTAAAGACCGTCACAGAGTTACAGCAGTTTACACAAGCTGCGGGGTTGTTTTCCTAACACAAAACACAAATAAGCGTGGTTCATAAATAGTAGTCAAGCAGTCAAGCCACAACTACCTGCAAATGTAGGGGTGCTGCAACAAGGTAAACTGAGCATGGCAATGACAACATAGGCAGGAGATATCCTACACTATCAGAGTGCTGCTGGGGCAAAACACGGCCAGTGCACTGCAGATGTTGACTGTAATAAGACCAAGATGTTGTTCAAAAGAGCAGGGGAGGCAAAAAAAAACTCCCAACATTAGCACACAGGGATTCAGTGGCCTTACCTTCAGCATGGAAACAATCTCATTACCTCCGCACAGTCAACAAGCACTCCTATCAATAGGAACGTACCTCAAATACCCTAAAGTGTCATTAGTCATTCAAGAATCAGCAAGAGGTGGTAAGTAGGATTGGACGATTACATACCGTTGCAGTCAGTGCCATTGACTGTGTAGGACAGGACAGAGACAAGCTTCCTTAATACGTGTGCTTATTTTCTTGTTAGCATTTGATTTCTGACAAACGTCAATGCTGGTGATGGTATACATCTTCTGGCTTTGCTTTGGGATGCACTGCCCAGTACTTTTTTCTCTGAGCACTGTGCTTTTTCCCCACCAACAAACTGGAGTGTGAGTCAGCCTGTGCTGTGGGGCTGTTGCTACCCTAACACAACAACAAGAGACCAGGATCAGGCCAAGCAGACTGGCCTGTGACTTATCATCAGAGGCAGGATGAGTGTCTGTCCTCACCTGCCTCATTCATGGTCCTCAGTACCTCTGTCTTCTGCCACTTGCTTCCCACTACCTATTGCAAATGCTCACAGGTCTGTGCTGTATTATCTGGAGCAGATCATGCTACTCTTTTGGACCCCTCCTGAGCATTACTATCCATAACGAGATCAGATTGGGAAACACTGAAAAATTTCTTAGTACAAAATATATATTTTTAGTAGGAAATAACATAAGAAATAGACTAAACATTTTGAAAGCTTTTTAAAAATTATTAAAAGAGCTGTAGGCCTAAGTGGAGTCCTTGCAGGAAAATAGGAAATACAATAGCAGTGGGAGACCCAAGGGAGGTGAAGTTTTGAAACTTAGAGAATAATTGTAAAACTATCAATCCTGGGATATAGAAAGATAATTTAGATACTGTAGAGCCTTATAGTGGCTTTCTGCTCTTTCTGTCATAATTTTCTGCCATGTTATTTTCTGTCAAGCGTTACAATATTTCTATAATGACTAACCCATTTGTTTCCCCAAAACTTATCTTTGAAAATTATACACAAGGTCAGAGTTACACAACTGAACACTCCATTTATTATCAGGAACAAGGAAATCTGTCTGGGCCACATCACCAATTGTAGCTGTCCACCTAATAGGATGAAATAGGTTGCAGACAGAGTAACTGAGCGGTAAAGAGAGGCGCTGCAGGTGACAGAACAAGAGTGATAGGAGAAAGATCAGCAAAACTAAAAGCAAGAGAAGATATATATCATTGGCAACAAAACCAAATCAAGCTAATGTCTTCTCAAAGCAGGATGGGTAAAATAGAGTGACTCAGTAAACGAGCTGAAGTCATTTGACAAAAGATCTATATAGCAGATCACTTTATTCATTGAAGGATCTGACTGACATCCTTTGCGACTGGAGTTTATCCCAATACATGAGTATTTTCAAAGTGACAATGGTAAAATTCTGCCTATCTAGTAAATACTTTCATTCCTAAAATGTGCTGATACCACAGACTGCAACTTTTATTTTTAGTGCTTTCCTACAAGTTTGTGCTGCTTCTTCCAGTCTGGGGTGAAGAAGCATCGCCAAAGCAAGCTGAACCTCTTACTAGAGCTTTTCACAAAATAGAGCTCAGCTCTGAGACCCTGAGTCGTGAGACAGTCCCACTGAAGTTGTCAAGAATCACAGTGTTGAAATACCTGAATTTTCTGCAGGTCATAAATTCTGCCTTTTGACGAACCATACCAGTGGGGTGCATTGGCTCATACCGAGGGCTGGATCGCACGCATAGAAAACCTAAAAAAGTTGGTGCCTCGTAAAAGCAGCAGTAGTGAAAATGTGATGAAGGACATGTTTCAGGGCTCATTTAAGTGATACAATGCGCTATGAATCTCATCTTGGTAGAGGGCCTGTCTTTGGAAGGGGTGTAATTGATAAATCATGTGCCAATTGTATTTATTCACCATGTCAACTTGTACTGCACTCTGGACTGCCCAGGCCAGCGCCAAGGGCTGGTAGTGTCTTTGCTGCACCTCTCACATTCCCAGTGCTGAGTTAGGGTTCACTCTTTGTGTTCATGGCAGCTCAGAGAAATGCGGCTCCGTCGCTTCCTTCCAGAGGGAGAGGGGGACTGGAAGGAAAGCGGCAATAGGAAATCCCTCACGTGGGAGGCAGGGGTCCATGGAACACCAGTGCAGGGTGCAGTGTGCTGCTTGCCAGGGACAAACTGAGGAAGTCATGCCCCGGTGCCCAAGGAAAACGGACAGGCTGTCGGGCCGGGGGTCTCCTGGAGCTGTTGGTTAGGTCTGTTGAATGGTCTGAAACTCTGAAGCCATTACTGACAGTGCAGTGCTGGTACTTTTGGTTGGCACATGGTGGGTACGCAGGCAGGGTGGGAGATCCAGGCATCTTAGAGCATATCCAGAAATAAGAACTGTTCTGTTGAGAGATTTCTTCACCTTGTACCGATAAATTATGCTATTAAAGACCTGATACAAGGTACACTGAAGTCTAGGGGAGGCTTAACGCTGCACTCAGTGTGCTTTGGATCAAGCTTTAATATCCTGGTTACTAATTCACAGCTATCGCGTTCCCTTTCTGCACCAAACACACACTAACATCAGCCCATATTGCCTGCAACAGCCCGCTGCCCCTGCCACCCCACCCCACACACACACCCCCCGAGCTTGGAGCGGCAGGGCTGCTCCCCTGCCTGCTGCAAGTGCAACCCGTTTCTCAGAGCGCCTGGAAAAATTCACCCCATCCCCGTGCACAGTTTGAAACAGCAATAGATCAACCAGAAAACCAACAAGGCTTAGAAATAGCTTTCTGCAAATTTAAGAGGTCTGAGAGATTTTTTTTGTTTAAAAAGAGAAATCAAGTGAAATAAGCCTAAGAGAGACTTACCTTGCATTTAGACCTGGATTATGGTTTGTGCTGTTTTTCCTCTCCATTCTCCTGCACACATATGGTGGTGGGGGGCTGGAAATAAGGGCTGTAAGAAGTGTAATTGATGGCAAAAGAGGTCCAAATGTGTGCACCAGATCCAGACACTCTCCAAAATGTAATCCTTGTTTGTCTATATGATGGGAATTATAGCCTTCCTCACAGGGGTACTGGGAAGATCAATAAATAGTTAATGTTGGTCTAGGGAAATGCACGATGCCTGCAGTGTAAATCAGAAGTAACCCGTTCAAATGCATGTAGTTACATATGGATAAACCCAATGTAAAAATGAGCAGATGCAATTTCCTAAAAGAACAGTGCTAGTTACCCTATAAACGTTTTCTTCTGTGTGTGGGGCAGAGAGTTTACTTTAGACAAGATTCTGTGCTGGTGTAAATCTGCATCATTTCATTGACACCACTGGAAATATATCAGTTTAAACAAGAGCAGGCTCCAGCCCCTGATATCTGGCGGTCACGCAGCCTTTACCCATGCCTGTAGCTTTCCCTTTGCACACTCTCCCAATTCAGGCTTGAAAAATCTACATTTTTAGAGTCCCCAGTATCTCATCAGTGCTGTATTTTCAACAAATTAGAATAGGCAACACAAATGTGGGGGTTAGTTTTTAAATGTTCATATATTTTTCAACTGTCATGCCCACAATATACTAAGTTCATATATTTTTCAACTGTCATGCCCACAAGGTCTCATACTAAGTATTGCATAGTTATCCTGGAGAAAATACCAGCTCCCTACCCCCAAGGCCGGCTTCTTCAAAGGAAAGCACATAGTGTTGGTGCAGACACCTCTTGCCATCTCTCTGAAGTACATCCATGATGCTCTATACCAGCTCATAATATTAGAGAATAATATAGCAATTTCTGTGGCACAATAAATTCTAGTCAAGAAATCAAATGCTAAGGGATAGTAATTAAACTGGAGCGGCTGTGAAGGGTGCTCGGTGGAGATGAGGGCAGTGTTTCACTTGGGGCCAGGCAGCAGGGCTGAGTCCTCACATCCTCGGGGTACTCAAAGAGAGGCAGGTTAGGGCCCACAAAAGGCATTTTTGCCACAAGCAGGCCAGTCTCTAAGGAGATAAAGGAGCAAAAATTCCTGTGAATCCAAGCTGAGCCAAAGGAGTGTTGTAAAAGGGGGATAAGGAGAATATAAACAAATTGCAGTTTCCTGGTCCGAGCAGAGCCAGTGAGCATTCAGCCCCTGCACTTGGGGCCCCCGCAGCCCCCACAGCCTGGAAACACGATTAACCCCCACAGACCTCCTGAGGGAAGGGAAAGGAGCGATTTCCAATGCACTTCTCCTTCTCTGCTTTTGTCTGAGTGGGAATTTGCCTGCATGTCAGGGAGTGGCAAAGGGGAGGTTTGCACATGTGAGTGCAGAGATACAGATTTGAGATGTTGCGATCTGCTGAAGGGAGAGCAAGGCTGCATATTTTTCTTGCCTGCTCTGTATGCTGCTGTCTGATTTTGTCGCTCCTGCTCAGGTGCGTGCACTCTGAGAGGAGGCTGGGAAGCAGGTATCAAATAACTTAAAGGTGTTTTTCACAAAAGTTGCCTGCAGTGAAACCTCTGTTTCATGTCAGTCTTATGCATGAAAAAGTGAGATTGTATTTATGTAGCTCAGTCCCTTACCTGCTAATGTCTTTTTTTCCCTACGGTGCCATTGTGTTTGCGCTCTGACCGAGTATCACTGCCGCTCTGGCAGCCTGAGGTATGAGGAGGATGAAGAAGAGTGAGAAAGTGAACCCAAACTCATGTAAAGTATGGGCCAAGGAGCCCAACAAGGGCAAAGCTTGAGCATCACTCTATGCTGGGGCTGGTCCTGGAGCCAGGGTAAGGCAGCCCATGGGACATTGCTCCCCAGATGAGGAAGAGTGTGGCCACCAGCAGCAAAAGTTTCCCACTGTCACGGCTGAGACGGAGCTTAGAGGCACCACCTCGGAGGCCGGGGAGAAAGAGCAGCCTCTCGCTCACTCGGTGCTTGCCTCTCTGTGGAGAACGATAGGCTAGATTGCTTTTTTGTGATGTGGACATCTGTCCGCTGGGAGCTGTCTCGCAACCG
>NW_008824746.1:37368-37768 GCF_000699105.1 Pygoscelis adeliae | reverse complement strand
TGAACCGCTATCAGCCAAGAACAACTTTCAGTCACTGCTGACCTGAGCTGCATTTGGACTGGCCACTAGGAGGTGGAAAGCAGTCTGTGTCCCTTCCCCAATTCAAATCTTTGGAGCTATCCAGTCCCCCACAGGGCTCTGAAGTTTATAAAGCATGTGTCTATTAAAACATGCAGAGGTTTGCACTCACGCAGATAAGTGCACAGTCGGAAAGTGTCTCTTTTTCTTGATTGACTCAGAGAAGAAGAAATTTCTCTGACCCAGTAGAAATGAAGGAATCGCAGTTACAAGCAGTGTTTACATGCACAGCAAACACCTGTTAATGATAGGGAAAAGATCTGAAGGGAAGCAGCCGGGGTTTTTAGCTAAGATGAATTGGTCGGATAGGCAGGGATCTGCC
>NW_008824746.1:16620-37295 GCF_000699105.1 Pygoscelis adeliae | reverse complement strand
ATTTGCCAGTAGCAAATTGGGCTCCCGCATGGTCTAATTCCTGCTTCACCACAGATTGCTAACACAGCTTGGATAAAAAGGGAAAAAGGGGAGAAAAAAATCTATGCAGGAGGCTGCAAGAGCACATAGAGTCTGTTCTGAGCTCCTTCCACAGGCAGACAGAAATCAATAAATCAATAGGAAATGTTCGCTGGCTGTAAAATGGGTAGAGAAGCCAGTGTCAAGCTGCTTTAAGATGGATGGACAGTAGGTTTGCAGTTTGCAGAAAGGCTAGAGGTGACTATCACCTTGAGATGGGATCAGCGGCCAGCAGCCCAGCAAGGCTTTGAACCTCGAGTTTATGATTAAGGGCTGGGGCACGGATTGAAATACTCCTGTGTCCCCCGCACAGTCCTCCCCGGACTTTGTTGGCTCTCCTCCTCAGCGGCACTGGTGCCCTGGCAGCCGGCGCCCAGCAGCTGCCGGCACTGGCCCTGCTGTGCCACTTCATTGAAGTCGAGGCTACAGAAGACTGAATAAAAATTGACTAGATGCCTGGTGGTAGTGAGGATTGATCGAAGACGGGCAGGGGTTTTCTACCCCACAGTTGGATTTTTTCCTTTCTATGAAGGACTTGACATAATGTAGGCAACGATTCCTTTTCAGAGTATCGCACCTTCATTCTCTCCTTAATGAGAGAAGCACAGGGAAACAAAGCCGTGCCAAAGACGCTTAGGGAAAGCTGGCACGAGGGGCATCCTTCTTTTCTTTGAAAGGCAAAGTATTTGCGAAGGGTGGGACAGCTGTACTTGCAGCAGGCTCGCTGTGTGTCTCCATGTGTCCATTCAGGTCCAGAGGGTGGCTACTCTTCAATGGGTATTTTCCAAAGGCAGAGATGATCTTCACTGTGGTGTGGCTCCTGCAGAGACAGACAAGCAGTCTAGCTTCAGGCTTCCCCACTTCCACAGCCTCCCCTCCAGGACTTGCATTTCTTTCAGTCTCCACGAACTGCTGCTTATCCTGTTCTTTGAGGCTAGAAGGGCCCTCTTAACCTCTTGTAACCGAGACTCTCTCTCATAGCCCTCAGAAGCAATAGATTTGGAGCCGCTTCCTGCTCTCGCCAAATAAGACTTTGCAACGCTGTCATTGCTGCACATGTGTTAGGTATTACTATTGCCATTACCGGTCTGCTTAAAGGTGTGCCTGCTGCCAGGCTGCTGCAGGGAGGCTGCCGCGCTGGCCAGTGCCTTAAGCAACGCAGCAGGGTAGATCGGTAATTTCTGCCCAAAGTTAGTTAGCACTGTACAAGATTGATTCCTTTCATTTATCAGGAGGTTTTTCAAGATAGCATTCAGCTTCATGCAGCATACACAGATGAAGTATAAAGGGTAGAAAGACTCCCAGTTTCTTCACTTGCATTTGGTAGCTTAAGTTCACACACTACGGTATTGACAACTAAATATGTATATTCGGTGTTAACAGTCTGACTTCAAGGAACTGCACCCAGGAAATGTAAAATTTAGTTTCTAAGGTTTTTCTTCTATTCACTCTGGTAGGCCAACAGTCTGCTCATTTTAAATAGAATTTAGGCAAGAAAATGCCAGGTTTTAGTACACACATTATAATAGAATAAAAATTTGAGTATAATCTGGCAAAGTGGGACCTGGTATATTCTCTAGATGCTCCCCTGAAGTTACATGTAGTCACATTTTTCGTAATGCTGGTCAAGTAATCAAGAATTCAGTTTTCTGGAGTGTTTTCTGAATCTTTATTTCACTCAGACTTACTAAGTCTTACAGTGAAACTCCCATTGGCAAACCTGACTGGGTCTCTGCAAGTCTGACAGCAGTCTGGAAATGGGCACTCAGAGTGCAAGAAATAGTCTAACAAGTGATTCTGGATAGAAAAGTCACAGAGATACCATTTTGGGGGATCAGCAGGGACCGAACTGGGGCTTGCTTTGCACAGTGGAAACTAACTGTGAAGAGATTTTGTCTGCTTGCCTACACAGTGAAAACCAAGAAATTCTGGAAAATCAGTATCATAGCTTTGGACTTAAATATCTGTCACCTTAGGCTGTATTGACCGGTAAAGTCTTCATCACAGAGCCTTGCTTTCGAGGAGAGACTAGGAGCATCCCAACACTGGACAAGAGAAAGGGAAAAGACTGTGAAGAGCCAGGTGCTCTGGCACTACCCCTGCTGCAGGTTACGTATACAGGCGGATAAGCTGGGTCCACAAATGCTTGGATTTATTCCAGGAGTGTTTATGGGAAGCTGCGTGTATGCCACACCCAGAAGCCCAGCTTGGCATTTGGTGTCCAAGAAGGCAATAACCAAAAGGTTATTAGAGAACTATCAAAATAAAAAAAACTCATCTTGTTAGTACAGCAAAATAATTTAAAAAAGAGCTAAAATAAAAAATAATAAAGTAAATTAGCTAATATATAGTGCTTACAGTGGTGAAAGGGAAGAAGGTTTGCTCTCCTTTAATTTTCTGTTAGTTTTCAGATTTAGGCTGTGTGATTCACTGCAAAATACCCACTTGCTGGAAGAAATTTAAGAAATGAGAAAGGGAAAAAATTCTGCTTAATCTCTGTTGGATGGCCCAGTGCTGCTGTCAAAGTTGGTGATGACAAAGGTGTGAACAGTATTGGAAATGGAAACAGGCCTTGTCAATACCTAGCTGCTGCAGCAAAGAGTGGGTTACCCAGATGAACCTCTGGAGAAATCATTTGCAATATTTGACCGTAATCAAACCCCACTGAAGTTAATGGGAGCTTTAGCTTTGAATGGACTTTGGCTCAGTCTCTTCAGAATAAAATCCCAGGATTGTCCTTTTTTACTACTTGTGTATTAGTGCCCAGAACAACAGATACACTTTATTACAAACATATTTTATGCTTCTGGGCTAAGTACATCAGTGATGAGAAAAGCCAGAATTTCCCATCTGAACACTCCTCCCTTGGGCCACCACTGAACGGTGCAATCCACATAGACACTTCAATACCGATCCCATTCGTCTGGAGCAACGGCATCAGCAATTAGTGATACCTTAGTCAAGCACTGAACTTCAGAGTCCTTCATTTTACATGAGCTCATTCTGTACTCATCCCATGAACTCCTGGATATTATATTGAGAAGCAGAGAAGGTTTTGTTCAAAAAAAATGTATTTGGTGATGTGGACCATGACACGGATTATAGGCGTATTGCTAGGACCTGATATCAGTTTGGGTTTTTTTTTTTCAAATATGCCCATTTCTACCAGAACTTTCTGAAAAAAAAGTCAGCTGCAGCCAGTTATGAGAACCAATCTACAGAAAGAGATATTTAGACCTCTGCAGCTAAACTTCTTAGCAAAGTTATAAACCATGGAATAAAAGCCTTTCTAGGGGAAATGGCAGGTGCCTTAAAGTTCAGGTGCAACCGTTAGGAGACACACACACCTGCACAGGCAGCATAAAATAAGCAGAGGCTTAACAAGGGATTTTCAGCTCGAGCAGGTTGCCTAGGTTTAACCTAGTTTGGATCAGCTGTTAGCAGCCGTTTCTAAGGTAAGGAGAATTTTGTCTCTCTCTCAAGCACTAAATGATGGTTTTGTAGATTTTTTTTTTAGTTCATCTGTGGTAGAGTGGAGGACTTGTAATGAAAAATTCATTAAATTAGTTACTTTTGTTCTGTTTTCAAATCACTTGGAAGTAGATGTTGACTTTGATTGATTTGTTTGTGGCTTGAAGTGGTGCTATGTTCTCTGTGCAAACATGGTTTATCCTGTAGTAGGCTTTACTACGTATCTTTGCTGCATCTGCTGTCCTTGCTATTAATTATGCTTGGTGAATTCACAGTGCAAACTGTAGAGCGTACTTCCTGAATTTCTGTTCCATAGGTGCTTTTTAAAGCAAAATATTTATCTGTAGGAAACTAAGAAAACAAATTTCAACATAAAAATTACTCAATTAGTTGCAGAGCCTTGCTTTTTCTGTGCTATACTCACTCAAATGTGAGAGTTCCTTAGGTTTAGCAGAAATATTTGCAGATTTAGACACCGATCTTGAAATGAGCCTGTTAAGTAGAGTACCACTGGGAGTAAATAGTTCCATGTCAGTGTTGGAGTCCACCTGCAAAATCTCATTAGAAGGTTGGGGCCTTAATTTTTCTGTTCATTAAAAAATAGCTGCAAATCCCACAATATTGTAGGGCATCTTTTGTGTCAATTTGATTAGAGTCTGCTTACCTTTTTTTTTTTTAGAAAATCATTGTTATTTCTAAGTTAAGAAGTCAGAGGCAGTGGAACCCCTTTTACTAACCTCTCTTTCATAAATCTCATCAGGAGATTGTTTTTTCTCCCCAAACATTAAGAAATATTGAAGTAAAGTGAAAACTGTGGGGGTTATTTTAAATTATTGTTTACATTTTGGAGGTTCTTTTTTAAAACACTATCAATATTTTCAGTAAAACTCAATTTCTGTCAAACACTTCCATTCTGTTTTAAAAAACCACTCTTTTCAATACCAGAAACGACTGATAAAACACTTCAGTTGCTAGTTTTATTTTAATAGAGAACTAATTATTGGGAAAGGAAGTCATTTCCTTGCAAAACCAATGAAAGAGATTTTGTGTCACTTGGTACAGAGAAGAAACAATACAGCAGGAGCAAATATTTCATATATTGAGTAACAATGAGTCGGCATACAGTTGTCCGGTGTATAACCAGAAGGCATTTGTAATTCACTCATCCCACTTAATCTTTCTTTCCTCACCTGATGCAGTTCCACACCAGCCTCATACAAACAGCAAATCGCCCTATTCCTCTTAACTGGCTGCTCTCCTTCTATTGTTGTTTTTCATGTTTTTATTTTTCCTGTTATTTTATTGGTGCATGATGCCTAGAAGTCCGGCAAAGGATTTGTTGTGCTAGGATCCCACATGATATTTCTCCCCACGTAACGTGAGAAAACCAAGGCACATCTCTAATTGTGCAGCGGCGGAGGGCATCCCCGATGCACACCTCACCGGCGCTTTCAAAATCAAGCCAGGAGTCGTTCAGACTGAGACAACGGTTTCCTTTTGAGATTACTCAGCTTCATAATGGGCATTGATAATTTCCCTCTCCAGCTTCTCCTACGAGATTAATTGGTTTAGTACCTGAGCCCCTGTAAGTAGCAGGTGTATTACAGCAAGTCCAAAGTATTACACTAGAGCCCAAGGCTGGCTCTGCATTTTGCACGGGGAGAGCCTGCTTCCCACAGCCCCGTGCCAGAGCCGCAGTCGGGGCAGGCGGGCAGCGCCTGCCGCAGCATGTCGGAGCCGACCCGATGGCTTGCTATTGCTAGAGCTGTTTTTGGAAAGCAATGGCATTGGAGCTTGTGCTGCCCTTGCCTGGCTCTGCGCCGTGCATACACGTTTGTGGGCAGAAGCAGGAAACTGGCTGAACACTGATGTAATCATAAAAAACGTGATCTTATCAGGGTATATCTTGCTGATAAGGACCTACTTTTGACTTATAAATGGTTTGGTATCGCTGGTAACACAAAAGCCAGAAATATAGCAGCCTTTCCGCACAATGGGGGTGCCATGCTTGTGGCTAATAACATTTAATGCTTAGACAAGCAGACGGCAGCACAACGACTCTCCCCTCCCCCTCCACCTCCCCTCCCCCAGACCCCTCCTGCCACTTGCTGACGCCATTTGCCTGGGACTGGAGGTGTCTGTGAGCTCTGAAAATTGGATCACAGGGATAGCTCTTTGCTGGCCCTGGTCACGCTGACGGCAAGACTCAATCGATCAATACTCTGTGTGACACTTTCAGAATTCATTGGAAATTATGTCCTTTTCGAATGACACCCACATTTTATCGGGGGCAGCTCCAACAGAAAAGCACCAAGTGTGTTTTTGCAAGATATGTTTTGTTAGTAAACTTCACTTTATTTGTAAGGTTCTCTGTATTTGGGATTTTTCCATCCCTCCCTTCAACCTCCCTTTTGAAGAGGGCAGAGATTTAATCTTTAAAGGTAGCTTTGTAGCCTGACATTTAGAGTGTGAGCCGTTCCTAAGCCTGATGTTTATTATGACATATGGCCTCTTCATGTAAAAAAACAGTAAGCTTTGGGGGAGAATTCAAAAAGTAGCCTGAGGCTCATGGTACACAGCTAAAAAACTGATTCACAATTTTATCCAAAATATTATGACCTCTAGGTAAAACTATTGCTCCGCTGTGGATTCCCATGAAACTACTTGGTGCTGCTATCTCAGAGCCAGTTCCTGTGGGTGGGACTACACGGGTCATTCAGAGCAACTCTTCAGAGCCATTAATTGCTCATGTTGACAGGCAGCGAAGAAGAATGGCGCTTGCAGCTGGAGGCTTCAGGGGTGAGATATGTAGAGAAGGAGAAATGGGGGAATCATTGGGAACCTGTTTTGAAGGACTCGCAGAGAAATAGGTAACCTTTCCATTGAATGTCAATATCGAAAAAGAATCTTTAGCCCTTATATTTTGTGACTCCAAATAGCTCTGGTTGCTGGAGGGGTTCAAATGCTGTGTACCTGGCATCCTTTGGGGACTGCACAGCTGGGACTCAGAGGATCCAGACTGGGTTTTAATTCTGTCCTTATCAAAACTAAAGCCAGATGTATCATTTGGACCTAGACTCAAACCCACCCAAAACGCACAGGAGGTTCAGCCTCGATCAACTCAGTGAGAAGAAAGGGAAAAGCAATTTCCCAAAATATAATCCTGTGTAATTTGGGATTTACAACATTCATTGAGCTGCACGGTGTCTACAGCGTGGCAAGTCTGTGACCAGTTTAGCGTGTGGGTAGTCCTAAAAAGAAGTGGAAAAAAGAACGAGGCATCATTTGTGGACTCGAGACACATCTGCAGAGTACAGGTGGGGAAGCTCATGGCACAAAAACAGTTAATGTGGGAAGATTCTTTGCAAAGATATTTTTGTGTTTTCACTCTGTGCACACGTCAGGCAGAAGAACTCGCTCTGCGCTTCACTGCTGTGCTGCTGTAACGCATGGGTTTCATCTAACTCCGGAGTAAAATCTTTCCCGAACTGTAACTGGTGCACCATTGCCAGTCCTGCACTGACTCTCTGCACTACAGTGAATTTCGCCAAAGTGAAAATGAACGTTGCAAGGTCCAAAAGTTGGTGATAGGGGGGAAAGAGAATATCAGAGGTGGACTATGGACTTTGGTTGCCAGGAAACATCAAAACTGCCATAAATTATTAGATAGCAGTTTATAGGGAAGTTTTCAGTTGCTAATCCTGCCCTTGTAATAACACTTAATAGCTTCATTTACTTTGTTCTTAAGGAATGCGACCGGGCAAATTGAATAACTACTATCTTGAATTATAACATGAGGCTTGAATGGGAAAAACTAGATATAGAGATCAGAGTGACTATTGCCTGTTTTTAAAAGTTAATTCCTGTAGCTCTGTATGCGGAAGTAACACAGCTTACTGGAAAATGTATCATCTGAGCCCTGCACGAGGGATAGCACACTAAGCTAAAACTTCTGAGCTTTTAGTGCAAGGTATAGAGGCCAATGCTTCTAGTTCTGGTCACTGCAAAGTAAATGGAAGTTTGTCCAGGTGAGGATTTCGCTTGCTCTGGACAAGCATCCTCAGGCTAGAGGCAGCATCAAACTTCCTGGTCAGAGAGTGTTATAGCTTGTCCCTCAATGCAGCCGCAAAAGATGTGAGTTTAGTGTGTCCCCAGCCCTTAGTGTAACCTTAGTAAACTTTACTTTTAGCTCCAGAGATCTCTAATTCAACTCTTGCTGTTAGAGACCACAATAACTATTTGCAGAGTGAAGACTTGTGAACTATAACTATTAGAGCATCTTCTCAAGAAAAAAAAAATAGTTCTGTTGTGACTGAAACTTGTGTGTCTCCCTTATTTGGATGCTCTGTTTCTGGTATGAGTTCTTTACTCGTTTTGCCTTAGCTGATTTCTTACCAAGTTAACTTAAAGCAATCTAAAACCCTGAAAAATAAAAGCATAAGAGTATTTTCATGACAGGAGTCTGTACCGCAAATTGGTTTCTGAACCAGTGTAACTGAGACCAAAGTACTCCTTGTAAACAAATGGGTGGTACTTCCCCATGCAAACACCTGGGATTGAAGTTCTGCTGGACTCCAATTTTGCAGCGCCTTACATAAGACCTGGTGGGAAAATCGGTAGGGTGGAGTGATTGCACTGTGGCTTCACTATGAGAGTAGGCTGTCAGAGTTGCAGGTTTATAGTCAAACTTTTCTTTATAGAGAATTAAGAGTGATCTGTGGTATTTCTCTCTAATTGCTCAAATGGTCTGAATGCTGGTCATGGAGGCACCTGATACCCAAGCCTTTTATGAGGGGATTAATGAGCATAAGTCTACAAAGGTCCCAAATGGGCTATAAAAACATGGGAGAGAGAGAATAAGCATCTCGCAAGCATCCTGAAACCTCCAGCTCACACATAATTGTTGGGCAAGAGGCACCACGGTGTTTGTGGGAAATGAACGGGCTTTGCTACTATTCTGGCATCAATTTTTTACTAATTCTCATTTATGGTTTTCTCATAATGTTCTTCCACCTGAACCATTCTTAAACTGCAAACAAGTACTTATTTTGTGACCGAGTGATTTGATAATGGTGCTCATTGCTGTCTCAGATGATCAGTTTGTGAAAAAGTTGGGTCACAGTTTGTGAGTCTTTGAGCTTTTAGTCCAGGAGTGTCAATAGTAGCACAAATACAACATAGAGTAGAAGAACAGCAAGAGATTGAAGACGCTATTGTTCTCGGGGCCTTTTAAAAATATTCAGGTGTCTTGGAAGAGTCTGGTTTCTCGAGACAAGCTGGAGCATACAGGCAGATGGGTGCCACACTGCATCTCCTCCACCCCCCAATGGCATGGCCGTCATTTCTCATTCTTAAGGATAGCATCAGGAATTTCATTCCCAACCTATATCCAATGAAGCAACAGAAAGAAAACCTGACTAAACTAGCATATTCCTAAAACAGAGATATAAGAATGCCACATTTTGTTGCCAAACTGGCTAATTTCATAAAAAATAATTAATTTGGTGCGAGGTTGAGGTGAACTGGAACACACCACAGAGATACCATTGTGGTCCCTGCTTCCAAGCAGACTGAGAGAAATGGATTCAAAGAAATGCCATGGATCTGCAACTCCTATTGACTTCAGCTTCTATTAAAATCAGGAACAGTTTTACTATTAGCTTAAACAGATTCAAGGTAAGGTTCAGCATAACAAAACAGGTTCTGCAAATATTTTCTTTATCGTGACAGCTATATGCATTTTACATACTTCTAAATATTTAGACACTTATGAGCACTAGAATCCTTAAAAGCTCCAAAGATAGTCTCAGTGAAAAATACCTTAAATCTCCTTATGGTGTGTCCTGTAAAACTGATCAAAATGTTGTCAGCAAGGTGAAACTTTTAGCCTTAAAGTGCAAGGAATCTTTCAGTCCTGCTGAGGTTTAATGAGTTGGGATTCTAAGCTGATTCAGCTCTTAAACAGTCTGATCATTAGTGCTGTATCATCTGTCACCTTTGGGTGATAATTAGAAAAAGAAAGTCAATAACAATAGTACATAACACTACTTTACCAAGATTTAAACAAGTTGTAATATTGTTGAACATCTATTGATGAGTCCAAATGTGCCACAGGCTATTGAGCACAAAGAGTGCTTTGATGTGATGTTTTCCATTATTAATTTGATGTGGTGGAGTTTGTAGAAGTGAGAACATTTGTTTTCATTTTATTACACATGGGAAGAGACTGAGACACTTTACATATTCATTTTCTTTTTTCTATTGTTTATTCCACTAAAGCTTTTGAGGAACAAGCACAGAAGAAAAAAAAACCAGGAAAATGATTGTTCTGACTCAGTTAATAACATTAGAGTGTTCGTTTACAATATCTCTGATTTGTTTTGATTTTTATTGATTTATTTGACCTCCAAAATATACATCCTATATGTGTGCTAGCAGCCCCTAGATGACGGGGAAAAATTTTAGCGGAACAGTTTTTTCCCCAGAATAGAACAAGATCTCAGGAACTCACCGCAGTGATACAAACACGGGTCAGGATTCATTATTGCATTACTTTAGCAATCCGGATATTGGGCCTGATGTGTATGAGATACCCCAGAAATGCAGCGGTCAGTTATTGTTTCTTATTGACCACTTCCTCATTTGCCTGTTGGTTCTTCCTTTGGGTGATTAAACTCATTTGTAAAGAGCACAATTATGGAAATCTCTAAAGAGTGAGCCTTTTGGAGTCTCTTTTATTGCCTTGTTTTGTCTAATTAATCCCTTAATGAAAATTCTTTCTCTTCCTCTAAGTCTGTCCTTTCTATACTTTCTGCAACCACAATATGTTAACACTTCGGTCATGGATCTGCAAAATGCAGTTTTGCTTAGCTGATGTTTTGCAGTGATTTAAACAGGAAAGTTGTTAAGCCAAAACTAGAACAATGTACACAAAATATCTGAGCATAAGAGAAATGCCTTTGCAGATTGGCTGGGGCCTTTCAAAGAAACACAACTGAGACAAGCTGTTTTCATCTCAAGTCTGGAAATATCCGTATGCAGCACACTTGAAAGAAGGTCTAAATCTCTCAAACCTGCGAGGCATGTTTTTCCTTAGCAGTTAAATGAAGATATTTTACTTCTCCTCCCTCCTGTTTGGAAAGAATAATATCAGTCCTGCTTGGGAACCTGCAAAACATCAGATAGTCCTGGCTAAATCACACAGATGTTTTGTGCAATGGAATCAACAGCTGGAGTATGGGCTTCATCTTAGGGGTGAATGGCATCTAACAGCCATATCGCTGATTTAAATTCTAAGACACGAAACTAAACTCAAATGGTTCAGTTTTGAAATCCAGCTGTATTTGGGACAATAACCACCCCATACTTCATCTCTTTTTCAAGGCTGCTCAGTACAGGAGCAACTGCAGCTAAGCAATTAAACAGTAACACACGATGTCTCAGGCTAACATTAATAAAACATTAAAAACAGGAATTGTTCATATAAAATATTGAGGCACTACATGCTGCCATTCTCAGTATGAGGTAGAAGCACTTTACACAGATCAATTACTTCCCTATAAAATGTAAAGGGGAGCCCAAGATACAAATGCAAACCCAAGTTCAGCCTGGGCTTTAAATTCTCCAAATATTTTTGGGATGTTTAAAATAGGGGTCCCCCTTTGGCTTCATCACTACTTTAAAACAAAACAATGCATTTCATAGGCACTGGAGAGAGGTGAAAGATAGAGTTAAAAGCTACTTGGTTCTTTCCAGTAGCTAAATATCCAGATTTAGTGAATGAAGATCAATGAAAAGCAGGAACTTGCATCAGTAAAATATAAACCATACAGTTTCAAGCTTTGGTTATCTACAAATCTCTGTGACACTCAGCCCATTCACGTACGCCTCTACACACAGAAGCAAGGCAGCACAATTGCTTCCTAGCACTCAGATCTAGTGAGTCCCATTTATTATACATCACGCTGAGACATTTCCCAGACAAGGTATCCACTGCTAAATGTGGCTGCAAAGTCCACTTCTTCAGCAAGGGGCAGAGAAATGTGATTGGGTTCTCCTCCTGATAAAGTAAACTCTACATAATCCTCAGGGACGATAAAATTCGTCTAAAGTCCAGAATCTAGGTCAGATTATTGGTTACCTCTACAGCAGTTGCACCGAGAATGAATATGGACCTCAGACTTGAAAACTTAAAATATTCTTTGACATATATAACTTTATTTTGACATACATGTAAAAAAATCAGCTAGGTCTGTGAAAATGCACAGCAAACCCTTCATAAACCTGAAGCATGTCCATTTCTGTACAAGCCAGACTTAACCATCTCAAAATAAATGAAAACATACATTAAAATAATATTACTGTAAGAAGTGTTAACCTGTCAAGGTACCCAGCATTAGATTATATGACGTAGTAGCCTTCCTAATTATCAGGGGCGGGGGATCTTTACTCCCACACATCTCAAATTTGTATGCTCTGTGTCAATAAGCCATACAAAACTGACGACCCTTCTATTATTCTGAGCTCTAAACAAAGGATTCAGGATTACCTTTTGTACCAGCCAAACACTCCGCAGCTGGAAAGCTTAGCTGAGTGCCAAGCTCAGCAGGCTGCAGGACGAGGAGCCGCCCTGGGTGGGAGGCAGAGCGTGGAAGCAGGAGGGTGGCAGGGCTGCACACGCCGCGCTGTGCTGACCTCCTTCCTCCCCACGGCTTCGGCAATAGAGAACCAAGTTCGCCAGCTACTGCTTTACAGCTCTGTATTTCACAGGCCTTTCTGCAGCGGTTAACGCTAAGCCTGAATTTAAAACTGCTGTACCTGAGTGAAACTAGGCAAAACATCGCTTATGGGGCTGGATATAGGCCAGAATCCTTGGAAACCTGTTGCAGGATCTGTAATGAGCTCAGCAAGTTAATTCCCTTCGCATTGGTTGCCCCCTGACCCCCTCGCTGGGGTAGCATTGGGACTTGGTGCCAGGTAGCAGTGGTGTGCAGGGAAGAGCAGAGAAATGCTGTCTCGGGGACCTGCTAGTAGTTTCTCCCAGCACATTGGGTTTTCTTGCATGGCTGAGCATCTGATGTTTCATCCTCTGTCTGCCTACTTGGCTTGTGAACCTGTAACGTTGGCTGGCAAAGCAGCAATACCAACGTAGCGTTACGTAGCTTTCCAGATAAATGAGGGTTTATATTATTAAGCAAATGTCTCATGTGTATTTAACATTATTAAGATAAGAGTTGTTTTGTTTGTGTTTTTTGCCACTTACCCCTTTGAAAACCCACTGAAGGTGGTGCTTAGAGCCTGTTCTGTCTCATAAACTTGCCACCCAAATGTTGTCAAAGGATCAGGTGGCTCCATGCATGTGCAATGCACACTGCTGGTAGGGAGGAAAGGTTTTGACGCTGCTCACCAAGTTTCCGTGTGGGGGGCAGAGCCCTGCGGGCGCACGGGGACCCTCTGCGGCAGCGCGGCTCCAGCGGAGCACTCACCTTATTCCATTGTTGATTTGGGATCTTGAATCATTAATTAGATCATTGATTAGTTAATGCTTGTACAGCGCTCTCTATTTTTAGTGTTGCATAAGAAGTATGAATCATTATCATTAGTAATAAACATTTGTTTGTTGATGTTTGTACTCAAGCTATTCAAGTCACCTTCATGTTCTTCTGTTCTGCCCCGTCTCTTCCTTAGCCCTCAGTGGGGCAGGGTTGGTCACGTGTGAATTAAATGTAATTAGGCTGAAAGAATGATGATGAAAACTAATTGAAATTCCATCTCCATATTCCTACTAACACTTTACCCAGGAACTGCTCAGGCCATCCTTTTCCTCTGGGGCCAGCACAAGTGTGGGTCACAAACCAACTTTAAAATCTATAGTTTTTCTAAGTTCCATTACAAATTATTTGGCAGCTCCATTGAGGAACTGAAACAGCCTAAAAGTGACTCTCAACAAGTCTTTCTTGTTATTCAGAATAAATATATGTCAGTATGCAATAAGCAGCAACCCACTATCAGAGCGTTTTGTGGTTTTGCACGGATCTGTGTACTGCAGGAGGAACTTCTTCCCTTGTCTTGCTCCTGGTGTCCTTTTTGTTGAAGATCTTTCTTTTAAAACTATGTGGATTTGCAGGTAACATTCAGAAACCATTTCTTTTGTTGTTGTTTTTGTAGTTTTCCTTGTAGTTCATTGATTTGTTCAAACCAAAAACTCAAAGCCAACCTCTGAGGCTGTCAGCCTGTTTAGCTGAGGAGGAAAGTCCACCAACTTCTGTAAATAGAGATGATAGTATGTGGCCCAGCGGTCTGTTGTAACTCGGGGCCTGCCTGGCGAGGCTTTGCGCTCAGCCCTGGCTCCAAAGAGCCGGGGGGCACTGCCAACGGGACCCCTTCTCTGCAGCCACCTGCAGCAGCATGAGCAGTGCCGAGCAGCCGTCTGCAAATCGTAGTGCAATAGTCCTCGCACCTTCTCTTTTATTGCTATATATTAAAATGACTAGTGCCAGCAACACTTTGTAAAGCGATAAGCACACTGCAAGCTCTGAAGACTTTCTTTTTTTGATCCACCTTAAAATCTGACCACTTTAAAAAAAGAAAAAAAAAAAGGTTGCCAATATTTGTACTTTGAAATTATTTATTTATTTTAAAGGAGGTGTGGTTAGAAATGCCAAAACAAAGTTTGACCAAGGGGTCATACCAAGAGGCCATTCTGTCACCCCTGGGCAAAGGGAAAGGCAAGAAAGCTGCTCTGCAGAGTGGGTGCTCATCGTAGCAATTGGTTTTGTTTTATGGTTAAAGATGTATGTGATACAGAGTAAAGCAGCTGGTGGAATGTCCTGCTTTTTGTGTTCATTTTCACCGGCTGGCCTTTGTGAAAGACTGCCATCACAGAAATGAAACCTTAGCACAGGTCTGGGGGCCGCAAGCAGAGCGGCATCAGCATGGTTCGTTTCCCACTTCTGCCACTTTATAGCCTTTCTCCTTGCCATTAGCAAACTTGCAAACCCCAACAACTGCCAAAACCCTCGAGGCAGATGAAAGGAAGTGGATCCATTTACTCTAAACCAGCTCCGTGACATTTTATGAAGAGCCTCTTAACAGATCCAACGCTAGGAATATTTTCATCTCTTCAGCTCAAGAATACCTTTTGAAGGCCAGCGGGGTCTGTAAGTGGGACAGGGATTAATGTAATCCTTTCCCCTGCCCCGTCTAGAACCTCTCCTGGAGAGAGCCTTATCTGCTCCCATCCTCTGCCGTCAGCCCAACCCCCTTACTCCCTGCACAGGTTCTGAACAGCTTTGTTCTTTCCCCGAGGATTACACTTTTCTGTTATAATCAACACACCAAACGGTCTGCAAGAGTAACGTAGAGCTTTATGCTCTTATTTTGGAAAAACAATGCGTTATGATAAATCCTCTTTAAGAGTGGTATATAACTCAACAGAAACTTTTATACTTACTTTCAAACATTTACATTGATAGCTATAGTTTCTATGACTACCACATAGTGGTATTCTGCGTTATTCCTCTGTACTGGTGATTCACAGGGCAGAGAATGAAGATCACATTTGTGATCCCTTCAGTTATACATCAGCTGCAGCTATTAAAACTCAAGGAAGATCATCAGTGAGTTTATAAAGCCATAGACGATGATGCTGTCTAATCCCCACCTCCAAACAGACAGGTTCTAGTGGTAACCAAGTGTACAGGCTTTTTACACATTATAAATAATGTACAACCCTGGGCTTGGACATAACTGTTTTTCTTAGAATGCCTTTTTCCTGGACTGCCTCTTCTTCTGCCTTTGCTGCAGATAAAGGGAAAAAAGGGGAATTTCTAGAGATCTCAGTATAGTTCTTATAGTGCGTTTGCTTTTCTTTATTTATAGAAGTAGAATAAAAAGACTTGATATATATTTTCTAATACCATATATGAAAACTTTGTCAGCAACGTCACTCTTTTCTGGGCAGTGTATATGTTGGAAATGTTTTTGTTTATTCCGATTACAGTATGTATACTGCCCCTTAGAGTCACTCTATGGGAAAGGGGCTCCGACAAAGGTATTTCTGCGAGCACAGACTGCATTAGGCAGGGAAGCTCTGTTGAAAAAGGGCGAAACTGAGTCCGGGCAGTTGTAAGATAGACCACTCAATTTAACTTGCACAGAAACAACTAGCACGTGAAAAAAAGAAGATTGCGTCTAAACACACAGAAACAGGTAGAGAAAAGCAAGAAGCCTGGGCAGCCTTCAGCCACCTTGCTGGCTGCATATTGCCTAGGACTGACTTCTTAGAAGCTCTGTTCTGAGAAAGATTGAAGAAACTTAGTGCAAAAAAAGCAGAGATTTGTCATGGAGAGAAAGTTCAGCTGAAATATGCAAGTTTCAGTGTCACACCAGTGACTGATGCCAGTGATACCCAGATTCCCATCAGTATAGTCAGGGCAAAGGCTGGTGTGCCATCTTCCAACCTTCCTACCAAAACGAGAGTTCAGGAAGACCTGGCTGAGATCATAATTTCATTCGTCTGTTCGCCTCCCACTTGCACCCAGAAGCCACAGGGACTAGCTGGCACCTCTGTGCCCTACATGCTGCACAGACACAGCATACAGGTACCACCGTCTTCAAAACTTCTCAGCCCAGCTCTCATATTTGAGCACAGCTAACAGGACAATATGAAAGAGAGCATCATTTTTCTATGTCCTCATCTTTTGAATGGTGGTTTGGTCATTTTTAAATAGAAAAGGTGTTTATCCCGCAAACAATTTTTATGCTGCAAACTGAATGCAAATAGTTTGCCTTCATTACATCTTTGCAGGAAGAAAGGGAATCTGTAGTGTCAGAGAAGGCTGTACAATATGTTCATTTGTCACAGGGGAAAAAAAAAGTCATATTTCTGACCCTTCAGGGTGTGTGCACCCAACCACTTAGGGCGGATCTTAATTTCCCCTTCATGTATCTCAACTTACCCAAGAAACTTATCCGAAAAATTCAGGAGGCTACGTCGAGACGGTCCATGTTGAATATGTTGAGAATGTCAAATATCAAACACAACTTTGTTTTTAATGTAGACCAACACAGCTATGTTTCTGGCTTTATCAGAAATTACTTGGCTTCAAGGGATCAATTAGATTTGAAGTTCTCTATATTCCTACTGCAAGATGAAATAGGTTGGGGTTTTTTTTCTTTGCATCCCATAAAGAAGTTAAAATCTGTGCAGACCCTTTTTCAGTAATCCTTGAAATCACATCTGCGACAGTTGAGGAGTAAAGTTCAGTGAAAATTCACACAGCGAATTAAAAGCATATGTTATAATCTTAAAAGAAAGCGGATGTGTACCTACGTCCATAGCAAAGTGGAGAAATGCGGAGGTGTGTATCTGGAGGTTGATTCTCACCTGCCAGTGGCTGGTAAATCAAAGCAGCTCCACCGAGGTCAGAGGCATAAAGGCGCAGTGGTGTCGGTGAAAGCCGAAACTGGGCCCACGTAGCCCGTTAACTGACTTGGATAACAGAAAATCCAAACTCAGAAAAACTCTGTAGTTTCTCTTTTTTTTTTTTTTTTCCTGATGTTGAACTTATTGATATAGCTCAAAAAACCAAAACTTATTCAAAGAGCTGTTTTACAGAACAAGCACAAGTAACTGCTTAAACTTGGGCCATTTCAGCTTTCTTATAAGGAAATGAAGAGTCTTTCCTGGGTAGGAGTAACCCCAAACCAGCAACAACCATTCCCGTGATGTTTCATTTCTGTTGCACCATTTCGAGGTGCGGAGGCTGCTTGGGGAGGCAGGTCCCCGGCCCAAGGAGCAGGTGCAGCCACCGGGCAGTCTGTGGCCCTGGGGTGGCGGGGGGACATCTCCAGAGGAGACTTGGCACCCGCAGCATTCTGCAAACCGGGCTTGCCCTGGCCTGGGGGGCCATGGCCATTTCCCAGCCATCCCTCTGCACGTCCCACCTTGCATCTTTTGGGAAAGTGCTTCACTGAGACTTTAGCTTTTCTTAGCTAAATGCACCAAACCCCACCACCACCTCCCCAGGTGTTTATTCAATGTTTATTTTGGAGGGATAAGTGGGAGAGAAGGAATAAGAAGAAAATGCTGACTCCTTCTCAAATCTGGAATTGCAATCTTATAACTGTCTTCATTTAAAACTAAATGGTTGTAATTTTTATGGATATACATTTGTGCTACGTTGCTCTCCATTTTTGTTCAGTGTTAATACACTCAGTCTTGCCCAAATTTGCATTCTGCAATATGCTGCCAGAAGGTGTGTTTTTGATTGGACTCCTGTTCATCCTATTTTGTATTTAATATAACAGACTGTGTTATCCAGGAATATTCTCAATTCCACATGAATACCAATGAGTGTTTGTGTTTATTTGAGGTCAAATATTTCCTAGGAGCATTGCACTAAACAGAATATATCTAAATGTCCAAGAAACTACTTTCAGGACCATTCAGATACTGTTTCACTGTGTCTTCCTTCACCAGGAAAAACCCAAGAGCCAAATGATGGGCGCTCTCACCACAAAAGCAAGCAGAAAGGCGAGCTGGAGTGGGCAACAGCTGCCTCCTGCCTCCCTCTGCTCTTTTCCCAGTGGGTTATGATGTGTGACATTGTATTTCTATGTGGGTACATCTGCTGCACAAATATGCTCGTTGGTTGGTAGGGCAGGGCAAGGAGTCAAGGCTTCAGTTACCTGTTGCCCCACGCTTACCTGCCCTTGCGGGTAGCCACATGGCAGCCCTGGAGCTCTTGCTCCCTTGCACAATGACTGCCCTTCCTTGGCACAGCTCCATGCCCTCCACCTCTGAATAATGATCTTGTTTCTAAAGTGGAATGTGTAATAGGGAAAAGGAGGTGGCCAGAACTCAAATGAAGAAGAAAAAAGAGCAGATGAATCAATTTGGGATGTTCTTTTGATGCTCTTGCCCTCTATTTCCCTACTCTTCTTCCAAGCTCTCTGCAGTTATTTCAGTGTGAGTGCTGCTAGCCACATGGTTAAGATTCAGCTTGCAAAAATGTATGCTTGCAGCAAGGAAGACTTACCCTTTAACCTTTAGCAGCCATTTCCTCTGAAAAGCACAAGTTTCATTTTCGCTTACAGTGAAAAACGTGTGGAGGGGGAAGGGGAAGAGAACCTCATCCCTTTGTAAAAGAGCCGAATGGTCCTATTTTCATCCTCTGCACCAAACTTTTCACATAGCTCTTTTTGCATTATGCAGCGTGCCCTCAGGAAAGAGATCTGGCAGAAAAAGCAAATGCAAACTCTCTCGTTAGTCTTGAAAGACCTGTTCTTGAGCATTTGGGGTCAATCCCCTTCAGCGGGTTCATTTTTCTTCATTGCAGTTTCATCAATTTGGCCATAAGCAAAAAGCAGGCTTTAGTTTTTAAAAAAAAAAGTAGTATTCGTTAAACAAAACTGAAAATTGCATGCCACATGGAAAAGTCAGGAAGATAGAAGGAATTCCACATCCCTGCAATATATCCAAACATTTTACAAATTATGTACTGTAGCACCAGCAGCCGATGGGGCTGTGCTTTCACCTGGGGTAAATCCATGTAACTCATGTTAGGAGTTCTAAAAACAGGACAAAGAAGAGATATTTTCACTTGAATGTCTTTCGCTCAAGTGCCTTTCTGCCTGGAAAATATGCTTTTTTTTCAAGTCTGACATGACTTGAAAGATGGGTAATAACATACCAGAACTATCAGCTTTATCGCAAGTCAGTGATTTTGAATTCAGCTCATCTTTCTAATGGTCAAAAATTGTCACCAAGAGAGAAAAGTTTAGTTGCCTGTTTGTTGTAAGTGCAAGAGGAGGCCAAAACCCCCATCTCTGCTGCCTCCTGAGCTCTGTTCTTCCTCCTTGGAGGTTCCCCAGGCCAAGTGTTGTGTACGGTGATGGTGCTACATGATGAACTCCCATATCACCCTCATCTTTGCTGCAGCATTTTTGTGAGTAAAAGTGAGTTGTTTCTAGTTTTGTCAGTCTGTTCTTTCACGACAATCAAAATGGCTTAAATAAACCAACTTCTTTTCTTCCCTTAGCAAATTGTCCACTTTCAACTTGTCAGGTACCAAGGCCTGATCCATTAGTTCAAAAGCGTACAGGCTTCTCCTCTCCTCCAGCATGCCTGGTCTCATTGCTGCCTGGAGAAGGGCTGTGAGGACTGCCCTGCCCCACCGCAGGGTTGCGGTGATGGAGGGTGCCCCGTGCAGAAGCCCGCACCCCCCATGCCCCAGGAGCCCTCCTCCAGTGGCACCGCAGCCCTGGGCCTGGCACCCCTGAGCCACTGTCTGCCTTCCCTGGGCTGCCTCCTGCTCCACAATGGCATTTCTGAAGCTTTGGTACGTTTTTAAGGTGAGTTGTTAGTTGCCCACCTTCCTGTAAAAGCTTTTTAAATTATTTTTTGATGAAAAGTCCACAATCTCATGAAAACTTCACTTTCAAACTTTGTTCAAACAAGTATCATCACATTTTCTCATTTGCACAAAAAGATGATCTGAACGGAGCCCCTGGTCCCCCGACTGTAAGGACACCACTCAGTCACCAGCCTCCTGTCACATACATACACATTTTAGGGACAGCAGCTCTTGTGACCTTTCTCAGCCCCCCCTAAGCCCTGTTAAGCCTCTGCTGCCTTTGTGGAGGTGAGCAGAGAAGGGAGTGTCCCCTCCCAGACAACAAAGGGTGCTGAAAACAATGCTGTTGCTGGTACCTTTCACGAGGGGTCATTGTATACCAATATGCATATAAACCACAGAATACCAGAAGAAATAATAAGATATCACAGTAAGCAAGGTGAAGAGATTTGACTGAAAATAAAAAGGTTGCTGAAGAGATTTGGCTGAAAATAAAAAGGTTACTGGTGGAATAGGAATATGTGAGAAATTCCCTCAATGTATTGTGAAGTGAGAGAGAAGTATTAATTCTTGCAATCTTTTTTTAAAAGGAAAATGCCATGAGTTAATTCTTTTATCAAGGTAAACATAAATGAGGCGGTTGTATGGGATAAAGGTGTAAAGGAGGGAGTCGGGTGTGTGAGAACGGAGAGTGCATAATGTACTAGCATCAGCAACGCAGCCTGATGGGTGAAGGCTTTTATACTACCTCTCTATTGATAGGTATTT
>NW_008824746.1:16198-16596 GCF_000699105.1 Pygoscelis adeliae | reverse complement strand
AGGGAAAAATATCCACGTAGTCTTTGCTGTAGGACCAATTAGCCTGTGAAAGCAGTTGCGGGGAGGGGGGCGGCGCGGGATATAAATGCGGGATGCATCCACACTTGATTACTCTAATGAAATGTCCATTGATTCCTATAGATTAATGTGAGAAGAACGGCAGCTGCGGAGTGGCTAACACCTCTAGGTCAGCAGCTCTGTGTGTGTGGGTGGATGTGTGTAACGGAGGGGGTAGCGCAGAGCCAGACCAAGGTAGACAAGAGAGGGTTAGTCTGGCTGCAGAGGGAGAGGTGGCCGAGGTGCGTGGACGTGACAGCCGGCGACGGAGGGAGATCCGCGGGAAGCCATGGCGAGGGGCTGCAGGGACAGCACGGTTCCTCCCTCCCTCGCCCGCTGCC
>NW_008824746.1:11508-16067 GCF_000699105.1 Pygoscelis adeliae | reverse complement strand
TGCGTGCACGGGACCGCCGGCGACGGAGGGAGATCCGCGGGAAGCCATGGCGAGGGGCTGCAGGGACAGCACGGTTCCTCCCTCCCTCGCTCGCTGCCGCTGCCCCTCGCTCCCGTTTGACTTTGCTGTAAGGCAGGCTGAGCTCACAGGTCATCTGTTTTTGTTAGATTAATTTGATTCAGCATGTAGGAATAGAGGGCTGAGCGGGCTAATGGCTCTCTGCAGGTGACATTGGGAATGGTCAGCGCTCGCGTCCTCCTCCCCCACCCCTGTGGCTGAAAAAGAAAAGTCACCGGCGAGGGGCTCCCTCTGTGCCAGGGCTGCCGGCAGCGATGCGCTAACCGGGGCATCCTGCACTGCAGCCCCCATGCCCGGCACCGCCTCGCTCCAGCGATTCCTTCGCCTCTCAAATACAAATCCCTTATCTCTTGCACCATGTCATGTAGAAGGACTTAATTACGATAAGGGGCGAGGGATTTGCCGAGTGACTGCTGTGCTTGGTGCGAGGCTGTTTTTATCGTGCAGGGAATAGAGTTACTGGGGACCCTGCCATAATTGTCACAAAAGACGCACTGTATCCTCTCGCACGGTAATTCTGGTGTTTTGTCATCGAAGGTGATGTACGGGCGGAAACCTGCCTCCCATGCAAGGGAAACCTAGAGGAGCAACCCCACAGTGCAAGATCGGAGCTGTAAATTGCACTGAGGGAAGAGGCTGATGTGAAAATATGAAGGGGTAAAATATTTAGGCTAGGATTCTAGAAATGAAATTTCAGATAAAACAAAAATATGTCTGGGCCAGATTCTCACTGGGATAGCATCCAACAGTTATACGGGTTGTCTGGTTCCTCTGGTCACGATAGAGGAAAATCTGGCTCTGTTACTTATTACTGAGGATGAGGAGTCTTGTAGCTGTATTGCATTGTGAGGAGAGTTTGATGTCTTCAGATAAGAATGCAAAATGATTAGACACATTGTGGCTGTTATTTCAGTTGTTCTCAATGCACGTTTTACCACATCATTGTAGTACTTAGGAACTCAACCTCAGCCAAAAATTTAAGGAACAGTGTTTTTTAGCAATATGTACAAATGGGGTCAGGCAATTGCAAGACCCATGCGGCACTGCAAAGATCGGGGTCCCCCGGGAAGTGCAGGATCTGACGGTTGGGTATTATCTGCTTTAACTTACTAACTCTGGGGGAAAGCTGGATCCTAACTCTAAATCATGGCTTTGAGTAACCTGCTACTGTTTTGGCAGCAGTTATGTCAAACGTCCAGAACTGATGCTAAGAGATAATCTATTCTCTGGTAAATGTGCATTTATGCAAACATGGGCAGAAAAAGGTCAGAGTCTGGTATCACGCAGAGGTTTCTGCAAGGCAAGCTCTGCCCCAGCCACACCAAGGGCTCTCTAAGCTCCCTAAGTGGGTGCTGCCGCCGCCTCTTCCCAAAGGCTGTCAAGCTCTCTGGGCTGGGCCCAGCCCTGCCAGCACCAGGACTTCAGCCGAGCCTGGGCAATACTTGGCACCTCCGGCTACAGGACTAATCCTGTCTTCGTGCAATCAAGTGACAAAACTTTTCATTGCCATCTGCATAATTTGTCCCTGAAAGCACAAATAAATACAAACACATGGCGTGCAGGCTGCAGTGTTTCCCCAAGACTGCTCTATAACCGCTTGCACCTAACAAGCCCTGCTCCTTCTTGGCAGAGGCACACACCCCCATGGAGCCGGTGCCCAGGGCTGAGGCTGTGTCCCACCCGTGGGCCGTGGCCACAGTGTCCCCAGCCGTCCTGCCTGGCAAAGGGCATCGTGGGTGGGCAGGAGGGAGTCAGCCTCAGTTTGCGGCGCTGACCTTCACTGCTGCAGCCAGACCTACCCAAAAATGCTGCCACCCCCTTTGATCACCATAAAACACTGGCTTTTACTTGAAAGTTTTCACTTCTGTCTGTTCAAGAACATGCTTATCAATGATTCCTCCTTTTAATTCAAAACGTTTATTTCTGTTGTACTAGTATTTTAATTTTATGCTTTTTCCTGCAGAAACACCTTGCTTCTCTCGGATAAATAACTGTATCGGAGCAAAGATTTTGTCATGCCACTTTCCCCCTTTTTCCAGAATGGCAGGACATATAGTGTGCTGTCAGTGTAGATGCAATATGTATAAGGAATTAAAATGCAGTGCCTAGTTACTTTTGTCCGCTCCGGCGCACAGGGTGCATGCGTGTGTGCAGGCATCCGTAGTGGCAGCCGGGGCATTGGCAGCGGCGGCGTGGGCTGTCCCTTTAAGCCTGGCTGGTGTATTTTTAGAAAGCATAAATAGGCTGCATTCTCCCACTTGCTTACTATCCAAGACATAAAAAGGAAGGGCTTTCTGCTTTCTTCAAGTCTCCTTCCCCTGCTGGCACCATATAAGTCTGTCTTTTAAGCAGTACAGGTCCACAGCTCTTTTTTTTTATTGAGAAGCTGCAGAACTCTAACCGGTGGTTCAATAAATTGTATTACATCCCCTTCGTACTGAATGCCCTACAAGCTTTGGCTTTCCATGTGTAATTGCAAGCTGTTATTAGCCCAGAGCTTTGTCCGTTACTGTGCCACACTATTGCTGAGCGGTCAATTTTTTTCCCCTGCCATTTCCTTTGCTCACACCATGCTGACCACGTTGGCCAGGGGCTGCCCGAGGTTTATAGTGCAGCATTGATTTTTCTTTTCTCTCAATACTGACAGAATCATAGATCCAAGGCAAATAAAGAAATGCATTCTGTGGTGATGAAATGTCTTTCGTTCAGCCTGGATTGAATCAAAGGCCATCACAGAAATGTTCTACTCTAAAATGCTAGTGAAGCTTAAGGCATTGTTGGAAAATGAATTTTCCATTTTCTTAGCTGTAATTTGGATTCTCAAATCACTGTGCTAAAAATAATCAGATAAAATTGAATGTAGACTACAAGCCTATGTAAAATGTTATTTGTTAGGTTTTGCAAGCTGCTGCAGCTGATATGAAAGGAATCTGGCAATAGATCAGAAAAGTAATTGCTTAGGTGGATTTCTAGTAAATATGTTGCATTACTTTGAATACGAAGGTATAAAATGACTGCTCTATAATTCATACAAACCATGGTAAATAACGAAACCATAAAGATACATTTTGCATATCTACTGGAGGGAGATATTTCTAGTAAAAAAAAAAGAAAATCATCACCATATATCACCTACACCTCAGTGATGAGTAGTTTTGCTTTTTGTTTGGGGATGTCGAAGGACTTTTTTAGATGGGCAAGTGTCATTGTCCCTGTTATACAGATGGAGAAATAGAAGCAAAAAGAGCCTGTGGGGACAGAGTAAAGTCACACAGTGAATTTCTGGCAGGGCCTGGAAGAGAACTTTGATTCTCAGAAGCTTAACACCATTTTCAATGCAAAATAAAAATAGCCATGATTTTCATGACCTATGTGGGAAGGGGTCACCCCATATGATGCTCTCGCCACCACAGGCTGTTAGAGACCAGAGGTGGTCCCAGTCTGCACAGATGGCTGCACTGACACGGGACTTCAGCTGTCCATAGAAAGGGAGCACCTTTACTAATTTTTAGGCAAATGTCATTTCTCATAACACAGAGCCAGCTGAGTAACACAGACCTGTCATCTTGGAAAACAGAAGACACAACTACATGCTAAAGATTTCCCCATATTCTGGGCTTTTTTTTTTTTTTTTAACCCCCCCCCTCCCCCCCCCCCCTTGATAAGTATTATCAAGGCTTGTGACTTAACACCTGGTGTATGTGGCCATTAGAAATTTAACCCAATGTGACATTGAGGACATCAATACTTTCTTCCTTGAAAAAACAAGTAAATTATGCAGAAAGACTGAGCAGAGGATCCTTACGTGCTCTCCCTCGCAGGACGTGGCGCAGTTCCCTCTGTGGCCTTGCAAAGGTAAAGCCCCAACTTCTACAGGGTCCCAGGGTAAATGTTACCTTACCTGGCAATCCAAAATGTCCTCTGACGCCACACCTCAGGGTGATCACACATGTTTCAGTGAGAAGCTAGCAAAAAAAACCCAAAAACACAAAACCAGGGAAAAGGTACCCAGAGGATAGAGTGAGTGGAGTACTTATAAATGAAAATAACAGATGGATTCAACAAAGTTAAAACTACAAATTGAAAAAATAAATGTATTTAAATGTAGCCCTTGAGCAACATTGCATTAATTCCCTAGCTTTGGACCTTCCTTTTTCTCCTTTTTTAATGAGTACACATCCAATATCAATGTGTACTGCTTACAGCTATTCCTTCAGCATCACATTCCCAGCAATGCACAATAAGTCTTTACACTGCATAACAAATCCGATTATTTTTCTTCACTGATGATTCAAAAAAATTTCTAAAAAAAAAATAAATTAAAACCTTTTGGGGTGAAATTCAGTGCTTTATTCAATCTGAAATGCTTCTGAACCTTTTTTTTTTAACTCGAAAGACCACTAAGAAACTAAATAAGTTAAAATAGAAAATCTGTCAAATTTTAAAATCCAACCTCCATCCCAAATTGTGCAGGAATTTTC
>NW_008824746.1:0-11472 GCF_000699105.1 Pygoscelis adeliae | reverse complement strand
AAAGGTTACAGTGTGACTGAATCTGCGTTATTCACTGTAAAAGACTTTGTTTTACAAAGTGCTATGTGGCTTTTGTTTGTAATTTTTAAGAACACTCCACAGTGGAAACAAAATCAGGGTTAGCTCCCTCCCATTTGTCTTCCCAATTTGATTCTCCCCTAAGGTTCAGAAATCCATTACTTTCTCTTCCTCCCATTTTGTCCCACTCCAGCCTCGTGGTGTTCAGTAATACGTAAAACTATAGCAAAGAAGGCTCTGCAAGTTGACCTGAAATCAGCTGCAAACTGGCTCAAATCCTGGAAAATGTAGATCTGTCTAATGATCTTCTATATTGGACCTGCAATGATTTTCAAGTCTTGCGCCTGCTGTGGGTATCATTATACAGTTGTCACAACCATTCCCTTTCAGGTAAACCTTTTTTAGACCCATTAACTCAGATTTTTTGCTTGCTGGTGTTCCTGATGCAGACAAAGGATAGACCTCAGCAGTAACAAAAATGAGGGACTACTATTTAGGTGTGTTGAAACCTTCAAAATTCACTTGCCAGGATTTTTGACAGCAGCAGATTTGGGTTGAGATTTAAATTCAGATTCAGGGCTTGTATTTGGAAAATATCTCCATTAGGAGTTGGACCAATAAGGAGTGGAGGTTTCCAAGTGTTGGTAAACAGTCCGACAAGGATGGAGAGTGACACTCAGTAAAGGAACTCTGGGTACGGTTGTACAAGGTAGGGACGAAATTAAGATGTGTGTAAAACTAGGAACGCAGCTGCCCTTCTGCCTCTATCTATCACTTTATGGATTTGCAACATCACTTATGGCTAAAATCCAGCCTTTGCTCTGTACAGGCTACAGTCAGGAATCTCCACTCTAAATCCTAGGAAGGGGAAAGCGAGGAGAATCTACAAACAGGATTAGTGTCAGGGAATGCAAGCGTGATGAATACTTCCACGTATTACCAAATTGTATATAATAGCCTAAGTATGTAGGAAGTCACTGCCAGGGGAAAAAGCTGTTAATTGGATCATATACGAAATGTGATGTTTTCTTAACATCTCAGCTGGTGAATAAGTTCTTGTTGACTGGTGCATGATCTCTGTGTTTTTGTCAAATGCCCATAGCAAGCAGCTATGATAATTAATTTTTAAGGGGAATGAAAAAGATCAGCTATGCTTGCAGGCCCAAATGGGCGTCTTTTCTCTGATCCACTGGGTTCACAACTTTAAGTGTAACAAGCAAAAATGGTTGAACAAGCAAAGAGCAAAGGAAATTAGAGTGGCATCAAAATGCAAAGCAGCTCCATCGTACTCAGCAGTTCAGTGGGGAAGTGCTGTTCTGCCCTCCTTCCTCTGCTCAGCAAGGAGCAGCTTTTGGTTTAAAATGAAAAAAAAAGGCAAAAAGAAGTTAAAATTTGTGTGGCAGTAAGAAAAGAATATTAGTAATAATGATTCCAGCTCTACTGTGAAAATCGTGGAGATCTTACAGGACCTGTCAGCTTTGGTTGGTCTGAGGGCCACGTGTGTGACTGAGTTTGCAGCCAGCTTCTGCAGGAGGCACATAAGCAGGAGCACAGGGCCAGGGCAGCGCTGCAGCCGAGCACGGGCTTGGTTTGACCATATAGTTCACATCATTGGTTAAAGACGTGCAACTGCAGACTTGATTTTTGAGATCCCCCTGTCTTCTGAAATCTGCTAAAGCAAAGGCACTCAGGTACTGGCTGCTTCCGGAGGCTGGGGCCATGCCGCTCGCCAGGCAAGGGGCGTCCAGTTGTGTCTTGCCCTGCTCTGTCGCAGAGTCCTCTGTACTGGCATCTGCCTTAAGTGATTTGGTGAGTCTCTGCAAATTTGGCCTGCAAAAACAGTGGCAGCAGCAGAAAGTCTTTATGTGTATGGCAAAATAGAAAGTTGTTTGTTTTGTGAAGCACTTTCTGTGGGGAAGAACATTGTATGTGTAAAGCCCAGCTCCCTTTTGAGGAGCTGATCTTCCTCAACCTCTTTGAATGTCATTTTTCAGCAAAAGATCAATGAGGATTCCTTGGCATATTTGTGTTGTTTAGCAGTCATCACCCTACAAATATTGAACCTGTCTGGGGTACCTGATCCTTCTCAGTGTGAAGGTCCCCTGCAAAGATGCTCAGTGCCCTCAGCCCTTCCTGGGTTGAAGCATCCCTCGGCACCTTGCCCAGCCCAATAGGTGCATGCTTCTGAACAGCTGCCAATACACATGAATTTGCATAAAACATAGAGAAAACTAGTGAAATTATGATGTTCATTGGGATGTTCTGTCTAAATTGAGACTTTTAAGCACTAATAATAATTAACTACTTTCTTAGCAACGAAAAAGTCTTAAATGCCTATTTACTTAACAGTCCCCTAGGGTGTCTTTGTTCTGAATGGGCTAAAAAAATCTTAGCTGCAAAATAAGCAGGCAATTCCAATCAATAGAGCCAGAGGACTATATTGATTACCAGAACTCCATTCTTTAGTCATTAACCCTGTGAATTCTTTACAAAAGCTGTACAGGACAATTCCTAACCACTACGCTGTTTGAGGAGTCATTCAGATATTTGAACGTCATTAAATTTTCATAGCTTGTTTACAGCCCCTTCAGCCTCGCCTGAAGGATTGTGCTCCAAGACTCCCCACCACACAACCATGCTCTGCCCAGCTGAACTGACAAACAGCATTAATCAAGCCTGGAAATTTCCTCTGCAGATATGTTTTTCTTGTTTGTTATTGCAAATATCGCTACAGAGCAGGGACAGTGATCATGGAAGGAGTGAAATAATATTTGTAATTTTTCCACATTTCAGCTCCAAGCCGGAATGCTCTAGCTGGTGATAAACATGCCTTTTACTCATCCTTGTATGGGAAACCACTCATGCACCCTGTAGGTCCCTACCTCCATACTGGATGCCCCAGGGCTCCATGTGTAGGCGGGAGGGGAATGACACAAATTGGGGCAGTGGGGAGGGAAGGAGGAGGAAGAGGAGGAAGGGATGCTGAGAGAGCTCGTCAGGTCTCTCCACCTCCTTCCCCTCGCTGGGTCCTGTGGGACCTGCCCCCACAACACCTCCCTCTCAGCAGCCCCGTATTTAAGAGAAGATTCTCACATTTCAGATTAAGAAAGTTCATGACACACGGTAATGGCTCTAAATGGTAAATTGAATCACACAGACAACAATTGAATAGAAGCAGCACAAATGAGCCAAATGCCAGCAATTTAAGGGGACGCTGAAGGAACTCCCAGCAATCACAGGTCCGCTGCAAAGACAGGCACTCTTCCTCTTCAAAGTTCACATGGCTCTAATGGTATAGAACATGTAATGTTCTGTAATGTGGTGTTGCTTTGCTATGGAAGATATGAGCTGACCAAGGTCTGTGTAAATACACAGAATGGGAATGGTTATTCCTAAATATTTCCATAATGTCTTATATAAATTTCAGCTGCAGCTTGTCCCTGGGTTGCTTGCACCAACTATTCTTTTATTGGTTATGGCTTTGACCCAATGCCTAGTGGATATGGGGTTTTGGCTCAGGCTGTGTTTGTGCCAGTTACACAACACAAACATGGTATTGTTCCTTGCCTCCCACTGTACAATGAAGAATTTAGCCACAACATAGCAGATGAACACCAAGCAATCGTTTGAGCTGAAACTGAGGATGTTTTGAAATTAAGGAATTAAGAAATACACAAGAATCTGCCTAAAACTTGCAAGCAGGGAATGTAATTTCAGAGTCATAACTGAGCAATATTCCTACATTTAGTCATGAAAATTGTCCTGCATCTTTTTTACAACTAGTACTTGATCCATTCCAGTTTCAATGTTCCGCCGTTATCTATTTGAAAACTCCCCAAGAGAGCTATAATGAGCCAGGGCCATTTTCATGACTATTGATTTCATGGTTAAAATTATAGTATTTGATTGTTATTTGACCAAACTGAGATTATTGTATGTTTTGAAAACAAGAGCAGCAACAGCAGAAGTCGTGTCCCTAGAAAAGTACAAAGTTAGGAGCTGCAAAACAGCACCGCTTCTCCTTTCATCCCACGGTGCTCTCTGAAAGCCCTCCTCAGTGCTGCTGCTTTACAGACAGCAAAGAGAAGACGCACAGAGCTTCAGTGACCTTTCCAGTGTCACCCCGTGCATCGTGGCAAAGCATGGGATAGATCTCAAGTCTCCTTCCTCCCAGCCAGTGCTCTCGCCACTGGCACACGTTTCCTACACGGGAAACGCTCATACCTGCTTGCAGTGCTGCTTGTACTCAGTGGGCATGTTGTCTGGTAAAGACTCTTTTAGGACTGAAAGGCCTGAATTTCATTATAACTTGTGGCTAAATAAATAGGCACTGGACAACGATTTATGAAGTTTATTTTTCACTGCCACAATGTATTTAGAAAATGTTGTTAAACCCAAGGACCTTCTGCAGGCTCCGATTCCTGCTTTTCAACAAAATAAACCAATCGTAATTAGTAATGGATTTCAGATAAATCCAGAAATGTTTTAAGCAAGTTCCTAAATGTGATAAGAACTCCAAATACCTTTTTGAATAGGGCTTTTCAAAGGACTGTTAGGACTAAATGGCCCTAGTGTGTCATGTGGACAGAACCACCATTTCTTTGCACTTTGTTTTATTTTTTCAGTATTTTATGACGCGGAGGGCAGATCTCACCATCCTTTCTTTTCTGATCAGGATGGCAGAATTGCTGGTTTTCAGGTTGTGTTGGCATTCTGAGCTGTGTGAAATCCAATAAGGCTACAAGTATTTCCTAGCAAAACTGCGGGCACCATCAGGGACTGGCAGAGGAGTGAAGCAGGCAGTCCCACCTCAGCAGGCAGGAGCTACCTGAGCTGTTGCCTGATAACTCCACATGAAATGGGGCAAATGTAGGTGCCACATTTTTGCCTTTTTCTAGCAATGCCATGGAAATTATCACTAGTTTAACAAGGGAATTTAAACATCTTGGAGACAGTAGCTGCTGCTGTCTGCATCTTCAGAGCAGGAGTGTTTTGACATGCCATTTTCTTCAAGCAGAGTCACAGGTCAAAGGGCAGTGAGACACCTTTCCCCAGCTGCCAGTGATGTGCCTCCTTTAAATAAATTAAACACCCCTGTCCCCAGAGAAGCAGGTGGGGACTGTGTTTGTGTCCGTGTGGGCAGGACAGCTTGGCTGTGCCCTTGCAGGGGACTCCTGTAAAGCTGTTCAGCGCATGGGCGATCCCCGTGCTCAGGGCTCTCCTGAGCATCACCGTGCCAAGCCTGACCTCCCATGACGTGGCCCCCAGCCAGGGCTGAGCTTCCAGGACACGTGAGACAGCCCTGAGAAATGCACACAGCTAACACCACTCACCAGTAAATACACCCTGCTGCATTTGGAGGCTCCTCCAGCTCAGATGAATGTGCCTTGGGGAGGAGTGCAGTATCCTGGGGGACACAGGGGAGAGCAGATGGAAGTGATGGAGCCCTCCTGCACCCAGCCAAGGAGGGAGGGGAGCACTCCTCACCCACTCTGAGAAACATCTTCCTCTACATTTAGCAGAGGAGGGTTGGCTGCTTTCCCATCCTCTGCTGCCCTTAAAAGTCTGACTCCTGGGAATCAGTTTTGAAGTGAGGCTACAGGCAGACCCTGATTGCACGTGCCAGTGCCGTATCCATGCGGAGCTGAGGGGAGGACTGAGCTTTAAACATGCAAAGCTGTTGTACAGGTGATCCCCTTGGAGCTTGTGGGCAGAAACATCCACGATGTTTTAGTTAGGAGGGGAGGAGGAACATGTGCCCAGTGCTGTGTATGCAGCTCAGCAAATCACTGTGGCGCTCAGGGCTCTCTCTGCATCACCCACCCACAAAATATCTGTGCCAGCAACCCAAGAAAACGTTCCCCTCCTAAAGTGCCGTGTGCTGCTGCTTTCATCTCTGAAAAAGTGGGGCCATTTAGCAACAGGTCTCTGCTCACTGATTCCGAGAGGTGCCGGTGCTGCCATCCTGTTGTCCTAATGAGCCAGAAGCAGAGACACTTCTCCAGAGGATATAGGTGCTTAAAGCCTTGCTCTGATTACATCTACTCCACATAAAGCACAGTAACTTAAGTCAACAGTCACCCCAGTGTAAAACGGGATCGTGGCAGATCCGTGGGGTTGTAATCTTCTCATTGCCCCAAAATAAATTTTCTTCTTGGCAGCAGGGCTTAATGATAAATGTTTAATCCTGACTCGTACGCAATTTAGGAGCGCAAGACAGGCAGCCTTGTGAGGGCTGCTCAGCGTTCAGCAGCTGCGCCGTGCCACACAGGCAGCAGCCGTTCCCGGGGCCACGGAGGGAGCAGGTTGGGCTTCCGCATGTGCCCTGGCTGCGAGGGGCTCGCAGGGAGCAGCCCCGGCAGTCATCACTGCTGCCAATGATGACATTTCAGAAGGTTTTGCCTTGTAGAGGCTTCATAAATGTCATCCTCAGTGCTCCCTGCTGAAGCTCCTGGTGGTGGGAGCAGGAGACAAGTGATTCCCCTGGAATGGACGGCTCCAGGTCGGGTTTCTCCATCACTGTCACACATATCTCTCATAATATTTATTTACTGTTTGAAAGGAAAATGGCTTTCTAAAGCCATTATTTCTTTCACCCATCTGCTGTCATAAAGGTCTTTGTGATGGAATGATAGAGGATTCATGCACAAAAATGGACAGAGCAGGAAAAGGTACCAAAATATAAGGGCATCTCTAGGTAGGGCAATGTAAGATCACTGTGTCTATCAGTGGCGGTCATGCCCTTTGTACATGCAAAGGCAAAAAATACAACCTGAAAATAAATAGGTAAGATGAGCACTGATATTTGAAGGACTTGGAAACTAGATTTTGGCTTAAAGTTGTTTTTTGGTGGTGTGACATTTTATCCCATCTCATCCCATCTCATCTTTTCCTGTATTCCTTTCTGTCTAGTTTGAACCCGAGTCTCGGCAGAGTACAGTCTGTTTATCATTAGTAAGATGTAGTGTATATTAAACCAGCAGTAACACTAAGTCATTTAGAGTGTACGTCACAGGTTACAGAGAAAATAGGGATGCTATTTTATTATGCTGAAGCTGTAAAGCTTACACTAATACAAAATATTGCCGGCAGTCACCTTGTTTTATTCTTCTTTTAACAACTTACCAACAGTGTGTAAATATAAAAGCAAACTTTGATTTTTCCATCCAGATACACTGAAAACTCTTTCAATAAAAATGCTAGGATGCATTTAACACTGTGACCAGAAATATTGAAATTTGACAGTTAGGAGGTTAAAGGTTTCAAATTTATACACAGAGGTGTTTTGCTCCTGTCATGGTCATAGCAGCTTGCTCAGGATAACCCCTTTTGCTTACTGAACCTTTGAAAAGCAGAGAACATTAAGCAATACATCTTGGCAGATGCCCTGGGATTTCATACCACCAGCAGAAGCCCATATGCACACAAAAAGTGAACCTCTTAGGTGAAAACTGGTCAAGCCTTTCTCTCTGTCTGCTCCTGCACCATGTGCTGGCAAGCAGCTGTCTTGCACTGCTGCCGCCGCTGTCCTTTCCGCTAGAATTAAGGCAGAGATTCTATAATATTTTTCAGGTATAAGGTGCTACTGCTTTTAATTTCCACATAGATTGCTCGAAACGGTAGCATCAAGAGAACACGTACAGAAGCCATTACTGTGAGGAAATGGCATCAAATACATAGGTCTTTTATGTTCCTGCCATGAAATACTTGCCTAAAAGATAAAATAAAACATACTTTGCACCCCAAATGTAAAGATTTTAGATTTCTTCTAGTCTTTATACTAGGAATTTCAGCCTGTGGTAGTACAGTATTTGCCTCTTTACTGCCATCTGAGAGAATAAGTGCAGCTGAGAACAGACAAGGTACCACGGTGCCTCCAACTTTTTTTAAATTATATTTTTCAAGCTCTACAAAAAAAAAAATCCTGCTATGTGTTGATTTGCTGAGAAACCATCACTGCATAGACCTGCTTGAAATGTTACAACCTTGGCAAACCAGCAAGTAAAATGATCAACTTTCCTTTTTTGATCTTCATATCGTAGCATGTAAGAGAATCACTATGGGCATTTCTTTTCATATTCACCGTAAAACTGTCCTCATAAATATTACTACAAATCCACAATGACTTTTTGGCTGATGCTCTCAAAACAATTACAGTGAGAACACATTTTTGCACATAGGCCTCTCTGCAACATTAACGTGCCCACCTTAGAGCAGAGTAGAGCCATGTCCCACACGGGTAGGCGTAGCGGGGCTGGCAGAGGGGATGCTGCGAGGCAGGCAGCCCTGCTTGTTAAATGCTCCCCCGCTGTTGCTCCAGAGGCTTGAGGAATTTAGGGTTGGGTCTAAACTCAGGTTATAGCTCCTATTCACTTCAAACCGAGGAGCGTGCAGCCTCTGCCTTTGTTGCTCATAGGACCCACACCAGCGGGAGCACCAGGCACGGGGCAAAGCCCATCTGTTTGCTCAGGGCTTTGCCTGGGGCGGGCGATGGTGGGACATAGGGCAGGGGCCGCGGGGCAGCTGGTAGGAGATCCTGCTGTGGACATAGTGCTCTTACAGTGAAACAACAGCAGGCAGGAACGCGGGAGCCAGTTGCACGCAGGATTTTAGCAGTTTAGTGACTGTGAGAGTAATTTGTTCTCTGGTCCTGGAAAAGAGCACGCAGCAGTGCTGAGGCTGCGCAGCACTGTCCCCCTTGCTGTGTGTGTCAAGGCCGGGTGTATCTGAGGAGAGGGACTCCATATCATGCTTCTCAGATATATATTGTGCACCAGGAGTAAAAACAGGAAATGCTGCATGGGAAGCATGCGGAAGGGACCATGCTGTACCCGTAAGTGGTTTGGGGCTCCCAGTGTGCTGGAAAGTACGCGGAGGTCACCACACCTCCTGCAATTCCTCAGGGGGTCCAGCTCTCCTGTGCCCTGGCAGTGATGAGGCTGGAAGTTTGACTTTACACGTTCTTACAGGTGTAAATACCCGCCCGGGCTCAGGCATCTGAGAGCTCAGGTTTCAGAGCTCCTACAGTTAGGAGAAATTGCGTGTCTTGCACACAGCAGAACTGCATGTGCTGCAGGACTCCAGTGTTTCGGCTTTTGGAGCAGCTGTCAAATTACAGCACTTGTACCAGTGGTAATAGCTGGGCCATTTTTATTTTGAATGACTTCCCTGCATAACGGCCCGTTCATCCCACCTCTCCCTGGCAGACAGTTCAGTGTACTGTGTATCACTATGATCCAGCTTAAAGCTGATTGTCTGAGGTACATAGCAGAGGGGCACTCTAGGCAATGGAGAGAGAGGCTGGATTAGAAAACAACCAAATCAGAATTGTCAGTTAATGCCATTGAAAACATTAAACTCCTCTATTAAGGGCTTCATTGGTCCCCAAGGCTTTCACTGTGCCATCCAAGTACTAGAAGGAGCCTACTGTAAGCTCCTTGCATTGGGTGAATCTCCCCTGTGCTGTCTTCAAGACATATATCATCCAGGCCTTCAGAAATTCAAATTAAATACCATGAGGTAAATATATTCTCCTGTCTCTAGTCTTGCTATGGTTGGTTTGTTTGTTTTCCCCAAATACTTCTTTATCAGTCTGTTTTCCTCTCCAGTGCTGAGACCAGTCTGCATGAGCCAGCAGCCTTCCAGGGTCCTGGCTCACCTCCGGTACAATCATGCAAAAGAAGCAATTTTTCATTATTGATAAAATGTAATGTCATAATGTCATGGCCTTTCAGGTCATCATCTTTGTAAGTCAGCCATGACATTATCACAATTTATAATGATAACAAATGACCATAATGTTTGCATGTAATTTTCATTGGCTATTGCAGAATTCTAAAATCACTCCTTCAAAGGATGGATTTCATTAACAAGCGACTGCTATTACACGGTACTAACTGCTTCTACTGGGGGCTTCTTGCTAATGTTAATCCTATTCGGTCTGATATACAAGATTTATGTATTTAGTAGAAATCTAAGGTTTGGTGGTTCTTTGTTAGTTAAGTACTGATGCAAATTGAGAGAATATTTTTGCCTTTTTATAGTAAAAAGTGTTTTTTAATATGCCTAAACACTAATAATTTATAAATGCTTATGTAAATATGCACCTTATTGTTATGGTTTAACCCCAGCCGGCAACTAATCACCACACAGCCGCTCGCTCACTCCCCCCCGGTGGGATGGGGGAGAGAATCGGAAAAGTAAAAGTTAGAAACTCGTGGGTTGAGATAAAGACAGTTTAATAGGTAAAGCAAAAGCCGCGCACGCAAGCAAAGTTCCCACGGGCAGGCAGGTGTTCAGCCATCTCCAGGAAAGCAGGGCTCCATCACGCGTAACGGTTACTTGGGAAGACAAAGCACCATAAGTACAAACGTCTCACCCTTCCTTCTTCTTCCCCCAGCTTTCTATGCTGAGTGTGACGTCATATGGTGTGGGATATCCCTTGGGTCAGTTGGGGTCAGCTGTCCCGGCCGTGTCCCCTCCCAGCTTTTTGTGTCCCCCCAGCCTGCTCGCTGGTGGGGTGGGGCAAGAGGCAGAAAAGGCCTTGACTGTGTGTCAGCACTGCTCAGCAATAACGGAAACATCCCTGGGTTATCAGCACTGTTTCCAGCACAAATCCAAACCACAGCCCCATACCAGCTACTGCGAAGAAAATTAACTCTATCCCAGCCAAAACCAGTATAACCATGAAGATTGCTGGCTGGAAGGTCTGACTTGAGTGTCAGATTCATTCTTGACTGTAGTCTTGGCTTTACTTATTTAATATTTCATTATAAACTTAAAAGATTTACAGCTTCAGGAGCTGGTGAGAATCATAGGACATTTATTTTCATGTGATATTTAGAGGTTGGAGCTCCAGTCCCCAAACACTTTAAACATATTCTTAGCTTTGACATCTGGACTGAGAACATCACTGGGACTGGTTCCCCCTGCTCTGCAGGATCAGGACCTCAGTGTAAGTGCACCGAATTCAATAGAGCTGAATCCGGAGCACTTGTAAAGGAGCACTCTGTCAATTTAATCCATAAATAAATACTCCTCTACTCCTGAAGCCCTCTGAAGCTAATGCATGAAAAAAAAAGAAACATCTGGGCACTCTAGGCCTCTTGAAAAAGCAGAGTCAGGCTTTTGTATATGTTTATGTGTGTGTGTGTGCGTGCGCACATGCATGTGTATGAAATAAATTAAAACAACTAAACAAAAATAAATGTTTCTGAAATAGCAGCTGTGAGTTATAGTCCAGCAGACTCCATGACAGGCCACCAGGCAAAAGGACTCTCTGAGCTGCACAATTGGTCCCCAAGGGACATGGCGCCTCGGAGAGGACAAAGCAAGAGCCGGGGACTCTTGGCTGTGCTTTGTTTTGGCCTACGAGGCTTATCAGACCTGTGTTGTGATTCATTTTTCATCTGCAGCAAGAAGCTTGCAGGAAAATTTTACCTTCCCCCCCCCCCC
>NW_008824745.1:0-747 GCF_000699105.1 Pygoscelis adeliae | reverse complement strand
GGGACACGTCCCCTACGCGCTCGCTGCGCGCACACGCGCGGCTTTTCCTCAGGGGCACCAAAGGTGTATGGACGTATTTGCGCATCAGCTTCTTCCTTAAAATTACCTGTTAGTGGCTTGCTCTAAGATCTCACGCCGTAGGGGGTTCCCCCAGATCCCCAGGAAGCCTCTTGGGGCGGGGGGATGCGAGGGGAAGCATCCTTCGGCGCTTCCTAAGGCTTTCCGTAAACCTAGCTCGGACTTCCCAAAAAACGGGGAGGAGGAAAGAGGGAGAGAGGACGCGGGCAGCACAAAGGTAGATCGGAAGTCCAAATTAGTTTGGAAATGGTCAAGAAATTCCAGGCACGTTTCTCCCTAAATCCCTGGTAAGTTTCAAAATTGTATTTTCAAGTAAAAACAAGTTTAGAATTTACCTCTCGTTAATTCACGGCTGAATAATCTGCCCAGGGCAAAGCAAAACTTTAATGAAAAAAAAAAAAAGAAAAAGAAAGAAAAAGGAAAAAAAAGAAAGAAAGGAAGGAAGAAAGAAAGAAAGAAAGATGCTGAAATACTGTTAGTCATGCAAATAAAGGCTTCTTTCAGCACATTACAATATACTCCGGATTCGAGGGGAGGAGCTGCAGCCCGCTTAGGGCGAGGAGTTTATGTTTTTGTTTTCATTTAAAGCTACAAAACAAATCCCGAAACGTCTTAACCGCTCTCTGGAGACACCCGGCCCTGCAGACAGGCGGCCAGGAGAAGGCTTTC
>NW_008824744.1:11538-13405 GCF_000699105.1 Pygoscelis adeliae | reverse complement strand
TGGGATGCATTGGGGCGCACTGGGATGGCGCCGGGATGCATTGAGGTGTGCTGAGATGGCGCCGGGATGGAATGGGGTGGCATCGGGATGCATTGGGATGCACTGGGATGGAACTAGGATGGAATGGGATGTGCTGTAATGGGCACTGGGATGCACTGGAATGGCTCTGGGATGGCACCAGGATGCATCAGGGGCACTGGGATGGATTGGGACACAGCGTAACGGTACGGGGATGCATTGGGATGGCATTGGGATCTGCTGGGATAGCACCAGGGTGCATTGGGGTGCACTGGGATGGAACTGGGATGGATTGGGATGCACCGTAATGGCACGGGCACGCACTGGGATGCGCTAGGATGGCATTAGGATGCAGTGGCGTGAACTGGGATGGATCGGGATGCAGTGCAATGGCGTGGGGACACACCGCGCTGGCACTGGGATGCTCTGGAATGGCTCTGGAATGGCACCGAGGTGCATTAGGGAACACCGAGGTGGACTGGGATGGCACTGGGACGCCTTGAGGTGGCACTGGGACATATCGACGTGCACCGGGGTGGCATTGGGATGCAATGGGATATACTGAGATGGCACTGAGGCGGACTGGGATGGCACTGGGATGCGCTGACACACGCTGCGTCACACTGGGATGCAGTAAGATGGCACTGGGATGCACTGGAATGACAGTGGGACATAGTGGGATGGCACCAAGATGCGTTGAGATGCACTGGAATGGCAGTGGGATGCACTGGGTAGAACTAGGCTGTACTGGGATGTATTGGGATGCACTGGAATGGCACTGGGACACAGCAAGATGGCATTGAGATGCAGTGGGATGTCACTGGGACGCACTGGGACAAACTGGAGTGTAATGATATGCTCTGGAATAGCACCGGGACATACTGGGATGGAACTGGGCTGTGTTGGAATGCACTGGAATAGCACTGGAATGCACCGGGGAACACTGGGATGCACTAGGAAGGCACTGGGATGCACTGGGGTGGCGTTGAGACGCACTGGGACCCCCTGGGATATAATGGAGTGGCACTGGAACACATCAGGGTGACAGAGGGATGGACTGGGATGGCACTGGGATACACTGGGATACGGTGGGATGATACCAAGATAAATTGAGATACTCTGGAATGGCAGTGGGATGCACTGGATGGAACTGGGGTGAACTGGAATGCACTAGAATGGTACTGGGATGCACTGGGAAGCAATAGGAAGGCACTGGGATGCTCTGTGATGCACTGGGATGGAACCGGGGTGAACTGGAATGTGCTGGAAGGGCACTGGGACACAGTAGGCTGGCCACTGGGTTGCATTAAAATGCACTGGGATGGCCCTGAGATGTGCTGGTGCAAACTGGGGTGTATTGGGAGGCACTGGAACAGAACTGGAACACTCCAGGAAGGCATGGAGATGTAGTGGAATGCACTGGAATTGCACTGGAATGGCACTGGAATGTACTGGGGTGTCACTGGGATGCAGTAGGATTGCGCTGGGATGGGACTGGGGCATATTGGAATGCACTTGGCTGTATCAGAGTGCACTGGAGCAGCACTGGGATGCACTGGCACGCACTGGGATGCAATAGGATCCCACTGGGATGTGTTGTGATGCACTTGAATGGAACTGGGATCTATTGTAATACACTGGGATGGTACTGGGATGCACTGGAAAGGCACTGAGCCACAGCAGGATGGCGCTGGGAGACACTGGTATGGAACTGGATGTATTGGGATGCACTGGAATGGGACTGGGATATACTGGGACATGCTGAGATAGCATTGGGATGCGCTGGGACATGTTGAGCTGGCGCTGGGGTGGCACTGGGCGGCACTGGGACATGCTGGGAGGTCCCAGG
>NW_008824744.1:0-3057 GCF_000699105.1 Pygoscelis adeliae | reverse complement strand
GGCGGGTGCGCAGCCCGACAGCTCCGGGTGTCCCGAGGGCGGCAAGGAGAGTGAACGAAGCTCGAAGGCGGCAGCTGGCTCTCAGGCAGGTCCCTGTTCTTCCCGTAACCCCTCTCACGGGGCGGGCTGGGCTCTCGCCGGGCTCAGCCACCTCACGCCTTTAGAGTTACTCGCCCGGGCGCTGTTTCGAGGTCTCCTTTTTTATCATAAACGGAGAAGGAACACAGCAGGCGCGGCTGCGCGTGCTGACCCCGGGTTGCCCTCTTACCTTGCTCCTTGACGGAGGCTCTGCTGCCCGGCTCCGAGCGCTCCACGATCAGCTGGCTCGTGAAGGTCATGAAATCCTGCACGCTGCAAAGACAAAGCGCTGGCGCTCGACTCCGCGAGGGGACCCGGGTCTGCGGGGGCCGCCTGCGGCCCAGAGAGCTACGGGGGCGCTGGCGCCGCAACGATGGGGGGGAGATCATCTGTCCCGCAGGTTCCCGGCGTTTTGGGTGGACCGCAACCCTTCCCCACGACCCCACCACCACATCTGGGTAGTGGGGACGCGGCCGAGCCGTGGGTTTTTCCTCAGGGAAGAGGCCGGACCTGCAGCCACCACCCAAACACCTCCAGCTTCGCCGGGCCCGGGGGAGCGCCCACGTGCCCCCGGACGGGGCGAGGGACTCGCGTCCTTGGGCTGAACTGGCTTTTTGGTGATTTAGCAGAAAGCAAAACACCGTTGAACCACGGACCTGCCCGGCTAAAGCCTGACGAGCGGCTGCGCCCTGCTCACGTGCAGCGAGAGGCTACAGGGGCACTTCGGCCCCTTCCCTCGCCCGAGCTTTTATCCCCCCAAGGTGCTTGGGGCCCTTACCCAAATCCCACGCAAGGCACCAGCGACCCCGGGGGAGGCTGTTCGACCCGCAAACACACCTCACCTACCTACCAGTTTGATCAAAGTTAAGTCAGACTCGCTCTAAGTCTGGATAACAGCCCCGAGCCCCGACTCGAGCCCCGCCGAACAGGCTTCTCGCATAAACCCTCTCCTTCGCCCCACAGTAAAAGAAAAGGGGCCAACAGCCGCGAGCAAGTGCAAAATACATCTGTTCCCAAGGCACGCCGGGATTAACGAACGCGAGGCGACAAATTCCTCACTTCAGCTGGGAAGTCCCAGGAAGGGAAACCCCTCACAGCTCGGATTACAGAGTTTGCTCAGGCACCCCCCCCGCGCCGACAGCTCCCGCTCGGGACCTCCACGTGACGCCGCGCCGAGGAAACGTCAACGAAGGCGGACGCCGGCGCGGCAGAGACCGCGGTCTCCCTCGCTGCCTTCCACCGCTAGAAGCAACTCCAGAACGGGGATTTGCCTCTCGGGGTTTACGTATTCCTTAGGGGTTTTTGCATTTCTCCCTGCCCGGACACCACGCCATCAGACGCTGGCTCCACCGAGACTCTGAACCGTCGGGTTTCCAGGCACTGCAGAGAAAAGACCGGCCCAAAGATTTCTTAACGTCAAACTTCGGCAGAGACGGAGGGCGGACACGTTCCGGGGGGGGGGGGATCTGCTGGCAGCCGCAGCCCCCGCCGTCGCAATTCCAGTATTTCACAGTATTCCCAGAGGAATCGGCCACCGAAGACTTCATTCCCTCACGCCGCGTTCCTGAGCCTCCCAAGGTATTCGGCAGATGTTCGACGGCAGACACCCCGCGCTGGCACGGCCAGGCCGGCCCCGTCCTCCTGCCCGGCAGGTTCTCGCAGCTCCCGGGAACCGCAACCGCGTTCATCCCAGATTCGAACCCCAAACCCAACTCTCTGGTAACTCCACAGCCTCAAAAAGCGTACGTGCAGCGTTTTTAACCCAAACTTAAGTTAATCGCACCTTAGATGTCACACCTAGGCTGCGCTCTCACAGGCGCCGAGGCGCAAGCAGCCCCTCCGAGCACGACCGGGGAACCAGCTCAGGACAAGGATCAGCCACCAGAGAAAAGCCGCGAGACTAAGGAGCACAGGCACCCCCTCACCCTCCGTAAGAGGCATCGCTGTTCCCAAAAGCCAAGGCTTTTTTTTTTTTTTTAAGCCACATAGCCAGCTGCAGGGGAAGCAGCTCTTTCGGCCGCAGCCGACGGCAAAACCAGGCAGGGAATATTCTCATGGAATTTGGCAAACCAAGAGCTGCGACTACGAAGCGATCTGGGCTTTTAAGAGATCACTCCACCCGCTGCAAATCCACCTCCAAGCGCGTGCGTTGGCAGCACTGGCCCAGCTCCTTCACCCCTCTCGCATGTTTGGCCAAGAGAGTATTTTTTAGCACAACCTTACTTCAGTGTTTTCCCTTCATCACTGGCGTCGCAGAACCAAACGCGCTCAGGGCTCCGTGAAACCTTGGCAGGAACAGGGCACGGAAAAGTCCCGCAGGTGCGCACTTCCTAAAGCCTTTATCGTCTGGAGCGGGGGGACCGGGGAACGAGCTGTTTCGCAACGGACACCTGCTTTATTTTACAACTTTCCGAGGCTTTTGGGAGCTCCCCTCAGCTGCAAGCTCAAGGGCAGCTGCTGAGAGAGCTCCGCGACCTCTCTGCGTGCCCGGAGCGGGCAGTGGGACACCCGGGAGCCCAGATCGGCAATTCAGGGCTAAACCGGCCCACCCGAAGCCGTCAGAAATAACCCAAGCGGAGGTTTGTGGGCAGGCAAGAGTTATAAGATTAGACCAAACACCTAAATAAAAAGGTACCGGAGGTGTCAGGCGAGCCTCGGCAGCCTGACACAGAGACAAGCCTCCTCCCGCTCGCCTCTCACACCCCGGGAGCCGCCGTGACTACCAGGTTTAGGCACTCGCTGGAGGGAGAAGGGTTGACCCGAGCACTCGGGGTGTTTCCCTGCACCCAGCTTTTATCGCCTGGCTGCGGTGGATGATTTCCCAAGTCAAACCCGGCCTCCTGCCGCTGGCCCTGGGCGGCTCTTAGGGGAAACGGGGTTTCGCTCTGCTCCTGAGGCCGAAAGGTCGCTCAGAGGGGATGTCGCAGCACTGAACCGCGCGTGCAGGGTCGCAGCTCCCCAGGGGAGCGTCTCTGGGGG
>NW_008824743.1:9312-9689 GCF_000699105.1 Pygoscelis adeliae | reverse complement strand
CGGCGCTGGGGACGGGGGCCTCTGCCACCAGGGCAACCCCACGCCTCTGCCTCGCTGGAGCTCCCTCTGCCCCGGCTGGCTGCGGGCTGACCCTGTGGGCAGGGCCAGGCAGGCACTGCCAGGGATGTTCCCCAGCTTGGCTCACCTCCCGTGCTCCAGCATGTTAAGTTATTTGTTCTCCAGGAGTTGTTTGTCCCGTGGGCAGCACCCCTGCATCCCTGGGGAGGTCCGGGCATGGCTGCGCCCTCAGGCCCGGGGCTGGCATGGGTTGGCGGCAGAGCAGGGTTGTGCAGCCCAGCCCAGGTCGCGGTGCGTTCCACAGGCAGCACGCCCACAAGCGGTTCTCCTTGGCCCCCTGCAAGGAAGTCCCTCTGCCC
>NW_008824743.1:0-229 GCF_000699105.1 Pygoscelis adeliae | reverse complement strand
TGGACTGCGTGCCCCTGGTGGAGGTGGAAGACATGATGATCATGGGGAAGAAGCCGGACTCCAAGTGCGTCTTCACCTACGTGCAGTCCCTCTACAACCACCTGCGTCGCCACGAGTTGCGCATGCGGCAGAAAGAGTGCTAGAGCCTGCCCTGCCTGCCACCCCTCTGCCCTCAGGGCTGCCGGCGGGCAGGGGAGCTGCCTGCCCCAGGAGGGTCCAGGGGGGCCAC
>NW_008824742.1:18764-19336 GCF_000699105.1 Pygoscelis adeliae | reverse complement strand
GGAGAGGAGCCGTGTCCCCGCCCTGTGCCTGCCGGGGGGCCCTGGGGGTGCCCAGACTCCTGGGTCCTCTGCAGCTGCTTGGACCCCAACACCAGGGCTGTGCCCAGCCGGATCCCTCCATCGCATCCGCTGGCACCCGCAGGGCTGGGGAGGGTGTTGGCTGAGGCAGGAGGGACCCCCCTCACCCCGGCAGATCCCGGGGGGCATCTAGCAGGAGGTGCTGCGGGGCGCGGGGCAGTGTTGCCTGACGAGGGGCAGTTCCCCACCCCACCGGAGGGTGTGCCCGGCTGTGGGGCTGGAGGTGGGCAAGGTGGTGATTACACCTCTCAGCGACTAATTACCCAGCCCCACCGGCTGCAGCATCCCCCGGTGGGCTGGGGGGCTCCCCCACCCTCCGCCCCCATGGCTGTGCCCCCCCCAGGCTGGTCCCTGTGGGCCACAGCGGCCCTGGCCACCTGTGGGTGCTGGCTGCGGCGCTGGCGGGAGCTGCTGCCCTGGGGGCAGAGGGTGCCGTGCCCTGTGAGTCACCGCGACGGGCGGCACCGAGCCCCGGCAGTGCGGCCGGGGGCCGC
>NW_008824742.1:8910-9866 GCF_000699105.1 Pygoscelis adeliae | reverse complement strand
CAGGGCAGTGACGCTGGGACCTGGCCAGGTCCCTGTGGCCTCGCTCCCAGCCCTGTCCCCGTGCGCTGGTGGCCCTGCCCTGGGGCTGGGGACTGCAGCAGAGGGGCCGGGGGAGCCCTTCAGCCGACGGCACTGGGTACCACATCGTAGTCCCACGGGACAGATCGGCACGGTCCTCCAGGAGGCTCGTCGCCTCCCAGGGGCTTGCACCAGCCCTGCTGGGGGGGACGGCCTCAGGTGCTGGGCTTTGCCAGGGGCTGCATGGCCCCCCCCATCGCTGCTCCCTGCCTCGGTTTCCCCAGGCATCTGGCACAGGCGCAGCCGGTCTCTGCCATGGTGGGGGCAGTACCGGGGCGATGCCGGGACCCCGGAGAGGGAAGCAGCTGCAGTGCTGACCAGCTCCCACCACCCTCTGGCTGTGCCCGTCCCCATGGCTTGCGTGTGCCATGCTCCGTCTCCCTGATCCCAGCGGGCTGCGGCCCCAGGGGGGGTTCCCGGGAGATGCTCCCCTGTACAAGCCACGGCAGCACCAGCTTCCTGGGAGCAGGAGGCCTTGCACAGTCATTAAGGTGCAGGGGATGATGTCAGGCCTGGCTGCAATGAGGGAGGATGAAAGGGAAGAAGCGGGTTTGCCCTCCCGCGGGAGCCGAGGGTAGGGAGAGAGGCCGGGGACGCGGGGAGGACATGGGGGATGTGGGTGGGACGGGACACCCAGCCCCACAGCCTGGGCCCTGCTGCCGGAGCCGACAGCTGCTCTCCGGTTACAGCCGCGGTGCCGGCGTCTGACCAAGCCCCTCCAGCGTGCCAGGGGAGCGTTCCTCGCACGGCTGCAGCGGCGGGCATGCAACATTACCCACAATCAATGGATCATTATGTAATAAACAAGAGGAAAGTTGTTTTGCAAATGCGGCTGAGTTATCACTTCACAACACGGTGGCAAAGCATCTCGCCGCCGA
>NW_008824742.1:0-256 GCF_000699105.1 Pygoscelis adeliae | reverse complement strand
CAAGGCTGCAGTCCCTGCCCCAGAAAGGTGCCACTTCACCGAATCTGGGGTGGTGCCACCCCACAAACAGCTGCGCACAGGCGAGACCGCAGGAGCTGCCCACCCTGCTCTGAGCTGCCATTGTTGCTCAGGAAACAGCTAATTAGTCGCTCCTGCTAATTAGCCCGAGTCCTCCCTCATGATACCAACTGCTCCTTTTTGCAGAAGGATGCGCAGCCGATAATTAAAAACAAGAAAGTCCTTTGGCTGGTATGCT
>NW_008824741.1:0-1095 GCF_000699105.1 Pygoscelis adeliae | reverse complement strand
CCAGCAGACCGTAATCCCTAAAATAAGCAGAACTCTGAATATCATTAATACTAAACTGATAAATTGTTTCAATATTGGGGTAGTAGAAGGAAATACATTTGACATCCAGTTCCACCATTCTAGTTCTTTCGGGTCCTGTCGTACATTTTGTGCCAAAGTTTGACAGTTTTACAGTTGGGCTTCTATGGGTTTACTGTTATCTGTGAGATCGAAACAACAAAGTCCTTCAAATTTTCACACCCGTGGTTGGCCCTCAGTAACAAGTAGTCTATGGCTGCTCTCTTTTGTAAGATTGCTTCCCTGTTCAACTGCTGCTCCTCCTCTAATAATGCAATCAAAGTGGAGGGGGCATTCCAAGTTTTTGCTAGCGTACAGACCACCTTTGTCAGTTGGAGGTTGGCACCTAGTGCTAGGGCAGGGACTCCCACTAATGAGATGCTTAAGGCTACTGCTTCCGCTTTCCTTAACAGGCTTGTATTTGAGTCACAATCCAATGGTAGAGCCTGAGGTGGGCTCCTTCTGCTTCTTTTTGCCTAATATTTGGACGAGGTATTTCTTGTTAGTAGGGAGACTTTGAGTCTTCCAAGTGTGCACGGTCCTCCGGTCGCATTTTTGGGTACATAAATATAGGCCTGCTGTCCACGTCACAGAAATCATCCTTTTGGGAGATAGATCTACCAGCAGAATAATAGGAAGCCTTTGTTGTTGTGTTACATATTAAATCATTGTTGTTCAAGTTTACTGATGGTGCAGTAGCGTTAACCATATCCATGCAAAATTCTGCTGGAGTAACACTGAGAAGTTGGAATCACATAGCATGTTGAGCTGTCCATGCGGCCAGCGTTGAGACTTTTCCTATGCTGGGAAGCTGACTAAAGGTTAGGTTCACCTCAAAGCTGGACAAGTTTGAGTCGTTAGGTATTAGTGACCGGGGTTGTGCTCACGCCTATGAAACGTAGTGGCACCTTTTGTGATACCCAACCCATTCTATACACAAAATTCATCTGATTTATTTAAGGCAGTTTTTGCTAATAACAGCCACCAGATTGAACTCAGAGTTACGTGTTGTAGTGGAATTCCTCCGATTGTGTTCAA
>NW_008824740.1:0-648 GCF_000699105.1 Pygoscelis adeliae | reverse complement strand
GGTGTTGATCAAGCTGGTGTTCTGTTGAAGAAAAACCACAGTGTTTTCTCCAGTGACTTTATACCATATTTAGAAAAAACAAATTGCCTATTTTTATTTATGGTTTTATTATATTTTATATGAAGAATATGCACTGCTGATTAATAGTAACGGTAGACTGCTGAAGACGCAGTGCATATAGCTGTTAAAAAAAGAAAATAGACTTAATACTCATTTCAGTTACCTAAGAACTGTAGATATTACATCTATTCAACCCTAGAAATTACCTGAGAGTGGAGGAGCTGAACTCTCTCACTTGCATCCATCAGTTCCTGCTCAGCCACTTTCCTCGACCGCTCCGTCTGCTCCAGGGCTGCCCGTAGCTCCTCAACTTCAGCCTGCAACAGGTTTGCTCTGCGCTCCACCATGGCCACCTGCTCCTTCAGGTCCTCCTGTGCCCTGAGAGCATCATCCAAGTGTATCTGGGTATCCTGGTAAAAGACAGACAAGACAGATTGTGAGGTGTATTTTTTCCTATTTTCTATTTTCACATCAGTATAGAACTGATAGAATTGTAGAACAGGAATTTTTTAGCTGTTTCAGAAATCAGTCAGCACCTGCTTTGTTGTGCCATACCTTTAGCACTGCCTGTGTGTTTCTCAGGTTCTT
>NW_008824739.1:18280-18746 GCF_000699105.1 Pygoscelis adeliae | reverse complement strand
GGCGCCCCGCCGCATTTCTGTATGCAAGACAAAGTGTTTTGATGGAGGACGATTGCAGGAGTGTCTGGAGGCTGTTTGGAGTTTTATGGGCTGTGCAGTACGCTCCGTGCTCGCTCGCCGCGCGGGGCTGCCGGGGCTTTGGATGGGGTCTGTCATTTTTTCCCCGCCGAGAGGAGGCTGCCGGGGGAGAGCAGCACTTGCAGGGCGGAGGAAAAGGGGAAATTATGTAAGAACCTGCTGTTTGGAGTTTTATGGGCTGTGCAGTACGCTCCGTGCTCGCTCGCCGCGCGGGGCTGCCGGGGCTTTGGATGGGGTCTGTCATTTTTTCCCCGCCGAGAGGAGGCTGCCGGGGGAGAGCAGCACTTGCAGGGCGGAGGAAAAGGGGAAATTATGTAAGAACCTGCCTTTTTTTTTTTTTTTTTTCGCTCCCTGGCTAAAAATCTGGATCTTCCAAATTTTCTTTATT
>NW_008824739.1:0-203 GCF_000699105.1 Pygoscelis adeliae | reverse complement strand
GGGCCTCCCCCATCCTTCCCCTCCCCTCCCCATCTCTCCCCGCGCGCTCGCCAGCCATTTACACGGCTTTTGTGGGTTTTTTTTTTTTTTAATACCGCTAATGTTTATCATTTGCCCAACAGGCTTGACAGATTTTGTTTCCTGTCGAGCGGCGCGGCTGTGAAGCCCCCCCGGTTGCCAAGGAGCCGCCTCCCCGCACCGTC
>NW_008824738.1:0-1495 GCF_000699105.1 Pygoscelis adeliae | reverse complement strand
TCTCCCAGGGTTCAACCACTGAAGGTTCAGCCCTCAAGGCAGCCAGGCCAGGCCAAACTTACTCTTTTGGGGATGCCCTCGGCGAGGCCGTTGCTTTCTCTTCCTCCACAGGATTTTTTTTTACATCTCTTCCCCCTTTCTCCTTCGTTATTGCCCTTTGAAATGGGCCAAAGTCCCTCTTCCCCGCAAGGGGTGAAGGGCTGGGAGGCGCCTTTCCCACAAACTCCTGCAAAAGGAGAGACATCAGGTAAGGCAGACGGTGGAAAACCCCGCCTCCATCGCTCGTGGTTTTCACTCTTTTTCTTCCCCCTCCTTTTCCACTTCAGCCACTTTTCCACTTTTTTTTTTTCCCCCGTCGTTTTGACCCAAGACGTTGGGAGGTCCCGGAGGTGCCGCCGCGTGGTTTGGTAGCACATTTTCTGCAGAGACACGCAAACGCAATCTGGTTTTGAGGTGATTTTTGGGTTTTTTTTTTTGCTGGTTGAGGTAAAAACGGAAACGCGTTTTTGCTGATCTCTGGTCTCGGTAGCTCACGGGCTTAAAAAGAAACTTTTCCTCAGCTTCTGGATAAAAGCGAACGTGAGGAGCAATGTCAAAATACAGCGTTATTATAGGGTTTGTGAGAATATCAGCTTAAATAATAAATTCTAACAAGAACGAGCAGCTTGCAGCTTTTAAAGGAAAATCCCAAAGAAGGAATTTAGTCAGACACACGTTAAGGGCTGCAGAATTGAACTAAGGAGAGAAAAAAAAAAAAAAAGGCTTTTTTTAGTGTCTTCGTGCCACCGAGCCGCATCGTGTACCTTGAATGCTCTGCTAGGATGTTCAGTGCTGGGCAGCGGGGTTGGAGGACCGCCTGGAGGACTTGGTTCTTCTTCTTCTTGCCTGGAAAAGCTGCCCAGATACGGTAGGAGCTGCCTACGGAGAGACGGTGGTGTGAGCGAACTGTAAGTGGAAAGGGGGGGGGGGGGAAGAAAAAAAAGAAACAAATGAATCCTCCTACCTGCAAAATTCTGTGAAATGAGGGATGGAAAATGGAGGGTTCCTGGGGAAGAAGGAAATGGTGCCAAAAGCCATCCTGCCCTTCGCCTGTCCGTTGCCAAACCCAGTTGTGTTGGGGAAGAAGCAGCAGCATCCAATTTCCCAAGACTCACCAGGCGGGAGATCCCTCTTCCTTTGCTTTCTTCCTTCCCGTTTCCCATCTTGCTTCCCGGGATTTTATCCTGGGAAAGGAGGCAGAGAGGGCGATGCCTTCCTGCAAAAACCAACAGATCCCACCGGAATATTTTCTGGGATATTTCCTGGAACGTCCTCCCGGGCGTTGCGACGGACGGTTCTTGTGTTTGGTGGAGGCACCACCACGTCGCCAGCACCGCCTCTCCCCCGCTCCCGACCCACACGCTCTCTCCCAGACTGTTGATCGTCCCGCGTAGCTGAGCTGCTCCTTCACACAGGAGGCAGCCCCGCTCCTCCTCTTCCCCATCGCCTCTGAAGA
>NW_008824737.1:0-1248 GCF_000699105.1 Pygoscelis adeliae | reverse complement strand
AAAGAATTTGTCAATGATGTCTATGAGTGTGTCAATGTTCACCCCCTTAGAGAGAGGGACCTCCATCTCAGTCAGGGCAAAGACCTGACTTCATCAGCTCCTGGATCTTGACTTTCACCTACTCATCCAGCCCGTCCTCCTCGAGGGGTTGGTCCTGCAAGAGCGGGACGACACAACCCTTGTCACGGCTGCCTGGCGCGATGTCGGCGTGCTCCGGCATTTTTCTCCCTGGAAACTCCCGGGCAGCTCAAAGTTGAACCAGGACCGCAGAGGGGAAAGCAACAGAATTATCCCTATTCATGCACCAAATCCCTGTTTAGCGCAACCCAGTGTACAGGGGATGGCTTTGTGTTTGTTTCCTGAGAAGGAGGAGGGTGTTGGCTGAACAGCTCAATGATCAGAGAAGAACTGAGAAGGCAGCAGCATGCAGGGGCAACTGCCAGGACGAGCACTGCTCTGCTGGAGACGACAGCCACCCACACCATGTCGTACGGGATGCAGCTGTAAACATCCACCAGGGAGAAAACAACAAGAATTTCCTCCATATAATCTTGTATCGGGTTTCTCTTCATGTTCAGGTAGAGCTTCCTGACGTGGTCTCTCAGCCTGGAGATTTCCGAAACAGAGTAAAGAGGCGACATTTCAAATACTGGGGAGGAGGATTTTCCATCCCCGTAGGTGAGCACGGGAGAGGACATTGGTCCTATTTGCGATCCAAAGCTTCCAGTTTTTTTGTCCATATCAAGATCCCAGATTTCTTTAGGAAAAAAGAGACTGCTCTCCTAATAAAGCATAGCTTGAAAATGCAGCCGAAGAGCAATCAGGCTATGGGAGAGGGAGAGGCTGAGTCGTCCCCACCACAAGCCTTCGGGAAGAGGACTCTTGGGGACGAGACCTGCTCCTGCCTTCGGGCAGGGGGATGGATGAGGCCATGGACAACCCTCCCAGACCTGCACACCCCCAAAATGAAGACAAATGGAGAAGAGCGACCTGGAGTTACTCCTCGCTGGCTGGGAAAGGGCAGTAAGCCAGGTCATGCACACAATTAATTTGAGGGAGAGCCAGGCAACACATTCATGAGATGATAAAACAATTGATCTTGTTGCTGGTGGGGAAAATCCACTTTTTGGAGGAGTGGAGGGGTCAAAGGGCAAACTGCAGCATCTCAGCCGGTCACCTTGGCCCCTCGGGCCGCCCCGGGGGAGCTCAACACCTCTTGAGCACGGAGCAAAGAGCTCACACACCCCC
>NW_008824736.1:0-1221 GCF_000699105.1 Pygoscelis adeliae | reverse complement strand
CCCCCCTGCCAGTCCCAGCCCTGCGGGGCGGCACGACAGTGAGCACGGCTTTGGGCATAGCCGGGCAGGACGTGCCGGAGACGGTGGGGCCGAGGGCCAGTCTCCATGTGCCTCCCCCAGCAGACCCCCGTGGCCCCAGCAAACTCAGCAGTGCCTGCTTGGAGCTGTGCAGTGTTTCAAGCTTGTCTAGACCCCGGCGAGCGCCTGCCAAGCTGGGGAGAGCAGACACAGACCAGCCACAGAGCCGCAGTTGCGTAAGGGCTGGCCATGACCCAGCCGAGCTGCTGCAGCCCATGGTTTACTTTCTAGGAGGAAGGTGGCTTGGGCATCCCTGGGGCTGCACCACTGGCACCTCTGTGTCCCCCCAGGTGCCGTGGAGCTGCCTGGACTGTCCAGTACGAGCTAAGGGCAAAGCCTAATGAGCTTCGCCCAGGCCCCATCCTTAAAACACGTGGGGATGGTGCCTGGTGGTGCTTTGGCCACCGAGGGCCACCCCACAAGCCGCCCACACTCACTGCGTGGGCTGGACCAGCGGCACAGCGCCCAGCCGCAGCACCACCGGCCCCCTCGGGTTGCGGACTTTCTTGATGGAGGAGATCTTCAGCAGGTCGAACCTTTTAATCAGGTTAAAACCTGCAGGACAGAACGGAGGAGGTGAGACCTGGCCCTGGCACGGGTGCCGAGGGCTGACGCTCTCCAGGCAGGGCGCAGAGCCCACCCCCGGGGAGTCAGGGCTGCACGGGGTCCTCATCTGCGGGGCGAGAGGGGCTTTCCTTACCCGTTATGTTCTCATACTTGTCCCCTACCAGATCCTCGTCCCAGAGCTGCGGGCACGGCTCCCCTGCAAGGCAAATCAGCACATCACCACAGTGTCCCCGGGGACACAGGGAGGCTGTACAAGCAGGGTCGGACCGTGCGGAGCCCCCCAAGTCCCGGTGGGTCTCAGGGTGCTGCTGGGAGCTCGCCCTGGCCCCCCGGCATGCCAAGGCTGCTGGCAGCCACGGGACAGCATGGATCCAGCAAATACGGCTCCCACAGCAGCACCGGCTCCTTGCAAACAGCCCGCCAGGAGCGAAGCAGCAGGTTTGGAAGGAGGGACGGGCGGTGAGCTCAGAGCTGGCCCCGGCCACCTCCCACAGCACTTTCAGGTGAAATGCTTTTCCCAGTTGCTGTGTGTTTTGCCTCAAAACAGCCCCGCGGCTGGAATCAGCATCAGGAGAC
>NW_008824735.1:0-877 GCF_000699105.1 Pygoscelis adeliae | reverse complement strand
GACAGGAGACGAGTGGCTGCCTATAAATACCTGCCAGGGAGCGAGGAAGAGGTGGGTGGATTATCCTCCTCACTCAATGAGATAAATGGTTCTGAAGCTTAAACACAGAACAATTTTAGTCTGAATAGTAGGAGAAATGGTTCAGGATGCGGAGATGACGGCATGAACCACCTGCGGTGAGCGGCGGGGTCCCGGTGCCGCTTGGCAGCATCTTCGCTGCCCTTTTGCCATTGCCCGGGGTCCCGGTGCTGCTTGGCAGCATCTTCGGTGCCCCTTTGCCCTTGCCCGGGGTCTCGTGCCGTGGGAGCCTTCGCCAGGGCTCAGCCAGGATGCTCATTGTTCCTCCCCGCTTTTAAAAGCTCCTTCTTCAAGAACACCCAAAACAACTGAGCCGGAGACCGTGCGCTGGGAGGGCGGTTTTGGCTTCCTTCGGGCGCGGCGCTGGCTCCTCTCCTCCGGTGCTTCGGGGCCGTGCCGTGGAGGCGGGAGGGGAGCTGGTGTGCTGGGAAAAGGCCCCATTTCTGCTCTGGTTTGACCTGATCTGGCACGCAGCTGCACGGGCGGTTGCGTCGGCACGACTGGCATGGGCACAGAAGGCAGCCAAGGACGCGGGACCTCGACCCCGGCCATGCCAGGGCATTCTCTTGCCGCGTTGGCACCGTCCCTTCCGTGTCCCGCTGTCACCCGCCGTCCCCGTGAGCGTGCAGAACCAGCTGTAAACAAGCCCTCATCCCCTCTCCCCGCTGCTGCCCCGCTTTGCTGCTTACATCAAAACCAACATGTTTTCAAAAGCGTTTCAATTTTTAATGAAAACTTCTGTGTTTACGCTTTTTTTGGCCTCGGCACGTTGGTATTTTGGCCACCATCGCTGTTTGGT
>NW_008824734.1:407-3116 GCF_000699105.1 Pygoscelis adeliae | reverse complement strand
GGCAGCTGTATCTTTTCACTTATAAAGTATGCTCAGTTGAAGAGAAACTCTAGGCTCTTCTAGTGAAGGTCTGTGATGGGATATTGTATCCACCAGCAAATGGGACTGCCAGTGTTTCTGGACAGTAGGACAAAGTGCTGGATTTGTCTTATGAGCAGCTCCCATGGGATGGCCCACAAAACCTTAAAAGCTCTTTCCAGGCTCAAAAACCCAGTCCTGATGAATGGAGCCATGGAGCAGATCTGCTTTGACACGTCCAGCACAGCATGACTAACACTAAGGGGGTGGATGCAGCCTTGGTGATTATGCTAACCTTTCAGACGTGGCATGTACTTTGCGTGCCTTGGACGTAGAAGATAGCAATGCATGCAGTTCTTACTGGAGAGCCTCCTCTGCTGCTCTGTGGGAGAGCCTGGAGAGCTGTGCTATTCTTTTTGGTGCCCTGGCTTTCTCTTCAGTCATATTATTTAGGACTTTTGGCCATGGGGTGAGGCCACCAACCCTGTGTGGCAATTCCACCCATCTCCAAGTGGCGGAGGTGGCTGTGGCATCTTACAGACGTCCTCACGCACACTGTAATTTGCCACCTGAGCATTCATGCAACTCCACTGCTGCTGGACACCATGCAAGATTTGCCAGTGACAAAAAAGAATTAGGCCCTGAATTGTTTCATGGGAAGTCCCCCTCAATGAGTGTTCAGACATGTCTGCTCTGTCCTCTGAGCTCACAAAGCCAGCCCCTCCATCCCCTGAGGCAGGTCTCAGACACTGGAAGTACCGCTTAGTGTGGGTGATGTGTCCTGCGGACAAACCTGGCATCGTGCTTCCATCTTCGTCAGCCTTCTCACTCCAGAAACAGTCTTAAACAGCTCTTCCACATCTGCTATGGGGCCATAGGCCTCCTAGAGATGAGTGTTCAAAGAGATGGGTGGGTAGGTGGGGGGCAGGTTTTGTCCAGGGGGAAGGGAGTAGCCTCTACTAGGTTGAATAGTGATGTGGATGTGACACACCTCCTGCACTTGCAAAAGGTTCAGCCAGAGGGAAGCTATCAGAAGTGCAGTCCCACCCAGAACCGCCCCTGCCTCCTTCCTGGGACTTTCTTTACTGTTCCTGTACTAGAAACAGATGGGGGTTACCTGGTGCGTCACCACACACAACCCGCCTGTGAACTTGGCTGGAATTAATGCTTAATATGCATCCATTTATCAAATGAATGATTATCCATTTACCACACAGCAAATAACTCCAAGGATCAAAAGTTAGGCAGTAGCACATACTGCTTAAAAGCGCAGAGCTGGTGCTATTGCTTCAGTGCTGCCAGTGGTTTTCTTTCTGTGCAGCACTCACCAGATTTCTGCAGAAATGGCCCCGGTGCTTACTGCTCATCTGCAAGTCACAGTGGCGCTGGTTCTGCTCCTGTCCATGCTCAGTTTGGCTGCTGGTGGGAAGCTGCTGGTGGTGCCGGTGGACGGGAGTCATTGGCTCAGCATGCGGGAAGTGTTGGACGGTCTCAGGCAGAAGGGACATGAAATAGTTGTCATTGCACCTGAAATCAGTTACTACATAAAGCCAACAACGAATTTTGTTATGAAAATGTACCCAGTCCCTTTCACACAGGAAGAGATGGATGAGAATTTCCAGGCATTTTTACGAGATGTACTTAAAGAAGGATCTTACCTGGAAAGATTTCTTAAACTATACCAAAGTACGAAAAGATTCTTTGATTTGGCAAGCTCCAGCTGTGCACACTTACTGTACAACAAAGAGCTTGTCAGATATCTTGAGGAGAGCAAGTTTGACGCTGCCCTTACAGACCCGGCAATACCCTGTGGGCAGATTCTGGCGGAGCATCTTTCAGTCCCTTCCGTGTTTTTTTTGCGAGGAATGCCATGTGGTTTAGATTTTGAAGCCACTCAGTGTCCCAGTCCCCCTTCTTATGTCCCCAGGATGTTTACAGACCATACAGACCGCATGAACTTTCTCCAACGGGTGAAGAACCTAATCCTTGACATCCCAAATTATTTTCTCTGTGATTTTGTCTTTCAACCGTATGCAAAACTGGCTTCTGAGTTCCTCCAGCGGGATGTGACTGTGCCGGATCTCTTACGCCAGGCTTCTATTTGGCTCATGAGGTTAGATTTTGCATTAGATTATCCAAGACCCTTGATGCCCAACATAATTTTCATTGGAGGAGTAAACTGTGCTCACAAGAAGCTACCTCAGGTGGGTCATGCTCTGCTTTTAATTCTTGCTCTGGTAGACTTCTGTGTTTATAAGGGTGGAATTTTGTATTGCAGATAGGAATCAAGTTCCCATTTAGGGTGAGTTAGACAAATACTCGTGAAAGAAATTATTTTTTGCTCACATTCTTCCTCACTTTCCATTTTCTGTGTAGGCAGCTGTATCTTTTCACTTATAAAGTACGCTCATTTGATGCCTTTTTCATTATGCATATTTGGAAGCCATTTTGTGTAGTGTTGAGTAACTTGGTACTCTCTCCCTTAGTGAGTAATGGATGAGCAGCAGGCAAGTCTGAGAGGCTGTCAAAGCCTTGCAGTTAGGTACCATCCCTGCAACTTTGTAAATGGTTGTAGTAGGGTCTGGTATTTATGGAGAAATGCGCATGAGGCTTCTGTCCTGGGGCATCCTTGCTGCCTTACCACTTCTTTCTTTGTCAATGAATTTGTCTGCTCCTTCACATGGGTATTTC
>NW_008824734.1:0-360 GCF_000699105.1 Pygoscelis adeliae | reverse complement strand
CCATCTCTGTTTACAGGCAGGCCTCAGAAGATTTTGCTTGGTAATGGCTATGTGAGATCTGAGAACAAAATCAATCTCAAGGAGCCTGAAGGGGGCTATGGTGGCTTGGCAGATCCTGCTCAAAGGCAGTAGAGCTGCCAAAGCTTTCCTAGTAGAAACAGATGGGGCTTATCTGGTGCATCCACCACATTTACCACCCACCTGGGTAGATTGCTGAACTGTATTGCTTGTTGTCCATCCTTTTATCAAATCAGTGTTTATACATTTACCACACAGCAAATACTTCGAAGGATCAAAAGTTATGCTGTAGCACAGATGGTGTAAAAGCGTGGAGCTGGTGCTATTGCTTCAGTGCTGCCA
>NW_008824733.1:0-1084 GCF_000699105.1 Pygoscelis adeliae | reverse complement strand
ACCCCGCCCCCCCCAGCTAAATTAACAAGAGGCATGAGTGATTTCACACTTTCTTGGTACTTCAATGGCCTGCAAGGATCAAAGTCCCTACATCTCTCACACGTTCTGTAGACTATTTTTTCCCTCTTTTAGACACTGTTAGTTAAGACAGGCTTTCAGGCTTTTCCCTGGAACACAGAATTTTACACAGCCCTTGTGTAAAAATTAAGTGTAAAATTAACAAAGTGTTAGGTTTTTTGTTACACTGGCCAATACTACATAAATGACAGAAGTTGTGAACATTTTATGTTTAGACAGCCAGCAACTTGCAGCGAGTATCAGTAATGAGACAATTTGCTTCTGTCAGTGTGTATGCATTATACAGAAATTTCTAATGTTATGTAAAAAGCTACACATATGTATTTTACATAAATATAATTTTCAACAAGTATCTGCTTAGAGGAAGAAACGTTTCAATGATAAAAATGAAATTATATGTTTGAAAATATATTTACGCATTCATATGTAAAAATTATTTTTGTCACACAAAGAGTCAGTTTCAGAGTGAGACCTGTATCAGAAATCCTGCATGAATCTACTGCTATTTTATCCCAGTAGGAGCACCGCATAAGTTTGAGAGGTTGGCAGCTGTGTAATGGCTAGACAACTAAGTGTTGCACGTATCCTTCTACAAGGAAGTTTTAATATATAGTGATGGAACATGAAATTCTTCTTATTTCAATCACATAACTAGTCCTCCACCAAGCTTAAACGGAAGCTGTTCTTTCTGGTACTCCTAAGAATACCTTGAAAAGAGTTAAGAAAATTAGAAACAGCTCATCTCATTCAAGACATCTAGTCAGTTCTGACCCACTTCACCGATTTCTTCTTGGGGTAAAAGAAAACCAACAAAAAAACCCCAAACCACCAAGAGAACAAATACAATTACTTATCGTAAGCTGAAAAGAACATGAACACTTAGAGATGATTTTCAGGGGTAAAAATCCTAATGAAACATAGCCAACACTTCAAAACATGTGCTGGCATAAAGAGGAAAGCTCCAGTCCCCTCCACTCCTCACAGACATCACTATGTTGGCAAAAGC
>NW_008824732.1:24701-25295 GCF_000699105.1 Pygoscelis adeliae | reverse complement strand
ACCCCGTTGGGCGGACAGAGAGGACCTCCTGGGGGCCCACAGAGCAGCCAGTGGCCGGCGCGGCCCTCACCCAAGCACAGGGCTCCCAGGGGAGCGGCGTCTCACCAGCTCATCCAGGTTCTTCAGGTCGCAGAGGGCGATGGGCCGGGCCCTGCTGGGGTAGGCGGGCGCCTGGGGGTCCCGGCTCTCCTGGCGCGTGCCCAGCGCGCCGTAGGCCATTTGGTCCCTCATCTCCTCCTCGATCTCCTCCTCCATCTGGATCAGCATGGGGGCCAGCATGCCGAACTTGGAGCCCCTCCGGGCCACCTCCAACAGGCAGAGGACAAAGTTCTTCTCGTTCTTCTTCAGCACCAAGTCGTTGGTCTCGAACATGAGGACGTCCTGGATGCCGAGGTCCTGCCGGCACCACCGGATGAAGTTGGAGACGTTATCCCGGGCGATGAAGGACCCGGGCACCACGTTCCTGGCTTGGAAGACGACCTCGTTCTGGGGGACGCGCATACGGGCGGCCACCTCGGGGTGCCGCCGCTGGAAGTCCAGGGCGATGCGGTTGACGTTGTTGGCGTGTCGGCAGAGGTGGGCGCCCGGCTCCCG
>NW_008824732.1:19293-20303 GCF_000699105.1 Pygoscelis adeliae | reverse complement strand
GCCGTTACCTCCGCGGAGCGGGGGAGGCATTCCCCGCTGCTCACGCGGGGGCATCCCGCCTCGCATGCTGTTCATCGGGCCCTTCTTCCGCGCGAGGGTGACTTTGAGCTTGCTCCCCTGGAAATCCTTCCCTAGGAGGAAGACGAGGGCGAGAGCATCGCTTTGCGCTGCGAACGCCCGCTCTGCGCCGGACCCGGGTACCGCACACATCTTCCCACGGGACACACCGCTGCCCCGAGCCGTTCCTCGCACGGAAGATTTGACCCAAGCGTCACAGACAGCAGAAGGGCAAAATTCCACCCCCGGGACCGAGATAAACCCCCGCTGCAGGAGAGGACAGGTGACAGAAGCCCGGGCAACCGAGGGCAACCACAACCCAAGCACCACGCTTATCCGTTCCAGTTCAAACCAGGAGCTTCTTCGGCAAAAGCCTGACCACCTAGAGCTAGCCTTAAACGCCCACGATCCTCCACGCACCGAGGACAGAAACGCCGACTTCAGCCGGACAAGAATTTTAGCTCTGAAGAAAATCGAGGACAAAGCGATTCCATCCCAAAACACCCCCCGCACACTCACCATCAAACCATTCGACCGCTGTTTTGGCGGTAGACGGGTCATCGTAAGATACCGTGGCATCTCCTTTTGGTTTGCCGGTTTCTTTGTCGATGTAGAGGTTTATCATAGGCTGCCCAGTCCTCTTGTTCATCTAGCAGGACAGCAAAACGCCACCTCGAGTCGCATCTCCCCATAAGCCGAGCGGGGGATTTGCTCTCCTCCGTTCTGCTTTCGACTCGAGACGACCGAGCCTCATTTTGGCGACTCCGGGGCAAGAAGAAAGGGCCCCTCCGGCTTACCATGGGCGGCAGCTACTGCCCGGGCAAGCCAACAAACGAAGGAACCGGCCCAGAACAGCGCTGCCTGGCCCGACGGGCCTCTCCCGCCTCCACCTGGCAGCGCAAGAACCGAGCTGCAGCCCCCCCGCCTCCTCCTGCGCTCTTCCCCACCCCCCC
>NW_008824732.1:9643-19143 GCF_000699105.1 Pygoscelis adeliae | reverse complement strand
GGTCAACCCCGGGCCGCGGTCCCCCTACCGCCCAGCCAGCCAGAGACCTGCCAGCTCCTGGAAACGAAGGGCCGGGCGGGGACGAGCAACGTGCAGGCAGGGAGGAGGTGGGCGACCCCTTTTCCCCCGAACGCCCCACCGAGCTGGAGGCCGACCTGCGCCCACGCGGTCCTCTCACCTTGACAACACCGCACTGTTTGAAGAAGTCTGCCAGATCCTCCAGGGTCACATTATCATTGAGTCCCTGCACATAAACTGAACTGTTGTCCGAGTCCTCGTCCGGGTCCATAGGTGGGCCTAGGAGAGAGTTCACGGTGTCACTGCGGGGAGAGGACAGGCGGCGAGCCAGCCTAACGGAGTACTTTTCACCTCGTCACCATCCCCTCAGCCAGCCGCGGCTTCGCTCTCAACGAGCGTATTCCGCCCCCTTCCCCCCGCGGGCAGGGCAGGACTGCGCGGCCCCCCGCTGCCGAGCTGGCCTGCCTCCCCCCGGCCGCCCGGCGGCTTTCTCCTGCCGCAGCCAGAAACCCACATCCACCCGGCACGAGGAGAACCGCGTGGTTAAACCGCCTGGGTTATCGTGGGAGGCGTCCGAGGCGAGACGCGAGGAAGACCATTGCGGCCTTCGGGCTCCCGCACGCGGCCGGCCGCGCTAACCCCCCCCCTTCCCGCAGCAACGTGCCGGTCCTGGAAGGCTGACGCATAACTTCCAGACACGCCTGTGCCACAGGAAGGAAAAGAGCTGCACGGCGACAGGCCAGGGGTGGCACGAGAGGAGGCTACCGGACCAGCACGTACGAGCTCCGGGCTAAGGCTGCCCGAAAAAGGGCTTTCTGCCGAACCAAAGAGCCGCGGAGCAGCTCTCCCGAAAGCCCCCCTTAGCTCCCGCGGAGAAGGGTAAGCGTCTCACAAACACGTGCCGTTTTCCACCAGTCCAGCTGTTCTGATGAATCAGGGAATCGAGAGACAAACGAAATGGCGGGAGAGAGCCTGCAAATGGCAGAGCGTCCTCGGGCTCCTACGGAAGGGGCACGCCGCGGGGCTAACACCTCCCGCGGCTACAGCCCTCGTCCGGAGCAGAGACCGAGCGCGGAAGCCTCAACCCCGCGAGCTCGGGAGAGAGTCCCAGCAGTTATTGGCAATTACCTAAATCAAGGTCCGGTCCTTCTTCCATGTGTCCTGCCAGTCGGGAAAGAATCATAAGAAGCCGTGTTAGTGCACGCCTTGCGGGCTGAAGAACCGACACACACAACGCTATCTACTTATGACCACCATTCGATGGCGCCGGTTAAACTCCAATTGACCTGCATTGCAACAACATCAGCAATGCACCTTTCACTTGGTGATCGGTTTGCTATTTTTAGCAGCCTTCCAAACCATTAACCGCTATTACACTTCTCTCTTTTTTTTTTTTAATGCTTTACCAGGCCAATCAGTTTTACGTTCATTAATAAAAAATTACTTTACGAAAAATTTATTAAATCCAAACCATTTATTTTCCCCAAATTACAGAAGTGGTTGCTCAATTCCTCCAAGTTACCCTGTGTCCTGTAACCGCGTACCCCTAGGCATCGCCGGCAGTACCCGTTACGGTCTTGTTGCACATGTCATTTTAACCACTTAAGCTAATAAAAATTACACTTTGTGCTAAAAACTGACTGCATTTTTTTTTTTTTTTTTAAACACTATCCATTGTAATGCTCAAAAACTTACCACCAGGCTTATTGAAGCCACCTCGCTCTCCAGCGCTGCTGGGGGGATAAACGAAGAAATGAAGGCCTTTCCCTTTACAAAGCCAGTACCGCTCTGAGCCTCTGCGGCTCACTGGGAAGAAGGGCACTGGCTAAACATCTCCAAACAATGCATCTGTCTCTCTCTCTCTCATCTCGGCACTATGCCTTTCTTCAGGGCAGCTCGCTCAAATTTCCTTTACATATACGCAACCTCGCTTGTCTGGTTTTAGACACCACTTTGCTGTCGGTACCCTTGCGTTACTTGTATGGGTATTATCAGTGCAATACTTGGCAAAAAAATGCTTTCGAGCGTTGTGAATCGGGCTTTTGCCTTGGAGGAATCGTGGGGTCGTTCACTGGTCAACTCCCTCCCCTCTGTGTGTCCGTAAAGGTGCACCCTCAGCCTCTCGCAGCACCGAGAGCGAAACGAGCCCGCGGGTCCCTGACATTAACAGTTAAAAAGGTAGGAGACAACCATACGCGATACCTACAACACAGTTCAGATGACATTTCCGCTAAGAACCTCGGTATAAAGCCATACATTCAGGTCACTACTGAATTTAACAAGTCTCTGTGGAGGGAGCACTTACAGAATACAGCGGGGGCTCGAAGGCCTGGGGTGCAGCTTTGTGGACACAAGACCAGAACGGAAGATTTCGGCACGCGCCAACGCAAACTCACGGCCGCAGCTTTCCTCAAAAGCTTTGGCTGAAGCGTGCAGCTAAGACTGCTTTCAAGCGCTGGTTAATTAGGAAAATGCCGCCCGAAAAGGATTTTGACGTTTCTTGCTCTTTTTGGGAAGGCAAAAAGCCGTTTGGAAGGAGACGAGCAGAGGAGGGAGAGCACCGCCTATTTTCTAGCAAGTATTGCACCTCTAATACTGGAAAAAAAAGAGTCGTCAATACACAGTTTCAAGCTGTTGCATGCAGCTTTGCCTCCTCTCGTTAAAGTACACACCATTTACGTAATGTCTCTCTTTTTAAACACATACGTTTACACTTTTTAACGTTACACAATTCTAAAGTAGTATACCTCCTCTGGTTTTATTACCAAACAACAAGTATGCAGTTACCAAAGTTACAGAAGGATTCCATTTATACAATGAATACATTTGGTTAAAAATATTCTATGTATATTTTTCCTCTCCATATGGACACCGTGTCTAGTCCCACTTTTCATTATGCTGCCGGCTGAGTACTGAGTACGGGTACTTTTTAAGTATTGAAGTGTATACAAGGCTCTCACTTTGTAACCTGTAGCATATAAATGCGACAAAGCATGTTAAAAAGTTTCCATGTTTAACAGCCAATGAAAATATAAAATAACGGAGTCAATGAAAAAGGGCACGTGAATAACATCGAGCTCCTTACCTGCCGGAGACACTGAAATCCATCACCACAGCGTGATAGGAAGGGCCGAGTTCCCCTACCTGCCCCTTGGCGTTCATAGGGAGGCCACCTTTTCTATGGACAGCAGAAAGTCTACGTCCATAAAGCAGGGGACCCTTTGTAACGGTCTAGTCAGGTGGAAATCACTACGTACGCAATTTAAGCTCAGATTAAGGGTGTGAAATCAAGGGACGGATGACAGATCTTTTGCATGAGAAGCTCCGAAGGGGCTAAAATTTTAAGATGTGATGGTAGGCATTTCCAGTGTCTGCATCTACTTTAAACCATTAGAGATAAATACATCATGGGTGAAATCTTTATGCAGAACCACGGAACTCTGTTCCACTCGAGCCAATTCAAGCCAGATGTGTTCCAAGGCAAGCCAGTCTTTTCCTTCTGTTTCCGTACACCGGTGGTTGTATTTCTCCGATAAAGATTTCACGCCACTTCATTTCGACAGAGCTATGCAGAATGGGACTATCGATTTGCCAAACTCCCGTTGCCACCAGGTTGTAAAACACCTTCAGAAGTTGCCTAGCGAGGAGAAGCCGCGGTTCCGGCCGCCCTGCCGAGTACCAGGGCTAGCACCGTGCGTCCCGCGCCACACCTCCGGTGCGCACCTAGGGACACTCTGCATAGCTCTGAGCGACGGGGTGAAGGGATGGAACACACACAAAGCTACACCTTCCTTCTCTTAGGAGCCTTTGGGATTAGTCCTCCTTCCTCGCCCCTCGCAAAACAAACGTCATGGACAGGGAGACGCGCTGCTGACCTGAAGGCGCAGGTTTACCAAACCAGGTTTTGCCATCAGTTAACATGGCCAAACTGATTCAGACCACCTGAAAGCTCCAAGGGGGAGCAGTCCCGGGAGCCGAGCCAGACCCCTCTGCTGTCTCGGGGTCTGTCTTCACGCTCCAACCAAGCTCCGAGCGTTCCGGCCACTCGGAGTCATGGCTTCGACAGCAGCAATCTGCCCCAGGCACACACTTTGCGGACGTAGCTCCGCGAGCTACCGCTGAGGTGAAGAGGCCGACGGCGTAACGCGGGGCTGACCCGAGGCTTCTGCCCTGTACATACCTGAACTGCCAAGACCCCCACTACTGAGGCACAGGGAGCGACTGACTCCTGGACCTGGCGGAAGGTTTGTGTGTGTTCGATCCGGAGTTACTGTTAAACCCCGCAGAGGATTTCACCTCTGCGCGACCACGAAGGGAGCTGAAAGTTCCAGGTTTAGCAATACCCCTAATTCCCCCCCGGGGCCCAACCAGCTGCAGGACGAAAAAAATAGATCCTGCTCCTATTTCCCCCGAGATAATATTTCCATGGATTAGAAGCAATGCTGCTACAGAGATGTTCCCCATGGAAGTACCATTGGGAATGTCAACCTTTCAGTCCCTTCTTTCCATTTCAAATCCTACGGGTAAAACAGAATTAGATAAAAGGAGAAAAGATTTGCTCTTACCCCATTCCACCGCGTCCTCCTCCCCGCCCACCTCTGCTCATGCCTCCGCGATCATATCCCCCTCTTCCCCTGCCCCGGTTATCAGGGCCGCTCATATTCCGGTTCTCTCCTGGGCCTGAAAAGCCTCCGGATTCCTGCCCGTATACGTTCATGCTGCTAGGATGGTCCTGACGGAACGAGCCTGAGGAAGTTTGTAAGAAACACGTTAGGGAGCTGCAGACAAGAGCGGGTCGAAGCTGCCTGTCCCCTTCTTAAGCCCTTTTACCTGCCTTCAGCACCAAGCACTTGCGACAGCGCTTACAGCGACAGCGCTTACAGCGACAGCGCTAATTTAAGGAGAGATGCACCGCTTTCCGTTTGCGGAATCACGTTTTACATTAGGCCCTGCCAGTAGGACTTCCGCAGAGCTGCCACCTGGCCAAACAGAGTGGTTCGCACCAAGCCCTGCCTGCACCAGCCACAACAGTATTTTGTGCTTCTGTGTTTTTTCGAGCACCCATTCACCTTCGCCACGCTGAGGGGAGTATCACGACCTCCCACTGCAGCAGGCAAGCCGTTTTTCAGCGAGGAAGGGCAAAACCCAGCTACAGTATGCTCTCCCTTCGACGCAGCTGCAAGCTTTAGACCCAAAGCAACGCCAAGCCTCCTTCAGAGGCAGCCCACCCTGCGAGGGCAAGGGAGGCCGACCCTCTCCTCCGCAACCACGCGGCTCCGCTAAGCGCACTCACTCTGTTGGCCGTAACTGCTGCTCTGCTGGCTGTACTGGCTCGGGGCCTGGCTGTAGGATCCCGTCTGGGGCGGGTAACTAGTCGGCGGCGGCTGCTGCCCGTAGCTGCTTTGCTGGCCATAGCTAGTCTGTTGCCCGTAGGTGCTCTGTTGCCCGTAGGTGCTCTGCTGGGAGTAAGTGCTCTGATCGTAACTGCTTGGCTGTGTAGAGGAATAGCTGGAAGACAAAAGCGTTGAAAAGATGGGAAGGCGAGCCAGTTCACCGGCAACGTGCATTAGGCTGCAGAAGTGGCTCACACTAGAAGGTAATGCAATTATAAGCCATATGTACTGTTGTAAACCATTTAAAAAGGTGAAGTCATTCTGTGGAGGCTAGCCTGGTGGCAGGAGACAAAATAAACCCGGTAGACTGCTAAAAGCAAAATCCACGCGACCGTTCACAATTTATTCATACCTCTAGAAAGAGGCAGAAATGCCAGGGCAAAAAATCAGTGGCAATGCAATTTACAGTCTCCCCTTCTGCCTTGGCACTGCAAGAGCTGATGGATAATAAAACAGTCGTGCCCCCCCCCCCCACGCATCTCGGCCTTTGAGAATTTCAAAACACACACTTTAGAAGTCAGCATCAGCATATTAAAAGACACCTGAGGGGAAGAGGTGAGCCCCTTGTCAAAGCCATGCGTAAAGGCAGCGAAAGGTCGCTATAACACACTCCGTATCTAGGAAATTTCTTAAAAACATACGTCGTCGTTACACCTTGCTACTGCAGGTATGTACGCAGAGACACTTACGCACTCAGTCACAGCCGCATCTTCCCTACGATGAGGGGCACACCAACAAGAACCATGCCTCCCTCCTCCCAGGACACCAAACCTCCTTTTACATCTGTTCGTGATCGAGAAATCCCCCTTTTGCCCCAGCTAACCTGAAAGTTCCCACTCCAGCTGCATGAGGCTTAGCCTGCTGGGAGAGTTACCTGGTAGGAGGATAGGAGGGAGGCGCAGTGACCGGCTGCATGGGGTAGCTGGCAGGCACCTGAGGATAGCTGTAGTTGCTCTGTCCATACCCTAGGCTGGGCTGGCTGTAGCCCGTCGTGCTCGATTGCGGCTGGCTGGTCTCTGCTGGTTTGCTGCCATCCTGGGGTCTACGGAGCAATATTGAACAAGAAGGAAACATTGGTGCAAACCCCCACCTCTGGTAGCAGAGACGGCGCCCAGATCACCCCCCCCCCCCCCCAGACAGAATGGCACTACCTATTTCTTTGCGTAGCGTTACAAGCTGGCACCGCGTAGGTGGCCGTCACTCTGGCAGCAGCTAATATATGCTCATTAAACACTATAAACATTTTAGCACCTGCTGACTGGGTATTTGCACACTCCCCTGCCATCAGGAAAGGCCCGGGCAGCACCCTGAACAGAGAGCCCAGAGTACTACAGCTTCTGCTCACCAGCTGCGTTATGAAACCGAAGGCGAGGGATTTAGACTTTGGCTCTAGAACTGAGTCGAGGATGTGAAGCGGCCAGGAAAGCGGTCAGCGGCACTGCCCCTCCGCTCGAGCGGGTTTTGCACAACGCTTGGCAACGATTAGCTCAAAAGCAGCCAGAAACGTTGTCAGTTAACTGCACCGCTGTTTGGTTTAGAATCCAGTGCAAGCAGATATTGCCCCACATACGTCATCCGATGAAAGGGAAAGGATGTTGGGGGTTGGATTAAATGACCTTTAAAGGTCCCTTCCAATGGAAACGATTCTGTGATTCTATGTTTTGTATTAACTCTCAAGGCCTGAAAACAAAGAGAGCCCTTTGCATGTGACTCGCAGGTCCCCTTCTTTTGTATTTGTCCCATACCGTTTACAATCTCTCAGTGTTTATCAGAGCGGAGTAAAAAGAGTTAAGCTACTTTTGTCGTACAAGCTGGGAAAAAAAAATACTTTAAACGGTGTCAGGATTCATACTTACAAGTGTAATCTGACAGATACGGACAGAGCTGTGCCAAGCTCCCCCTTTCCTTACTGGAGTGGTTGCTACAAACATCAGGTAAACGAATAAAGCAGTTTTTACTCGCTACTAAACAAGTTTCCATTATGTATTCTAAATATTTCATATCCTGAGCAAACAATTAAACTAAATATACTACTGACAGTGCCCAGACACAAGAGATTTAAAAAGGAAATTCTCTACAGCATGTGCATCCACTCAAGAAGTCACAGTACGTAACAGTATCCTGCCTGACCCTGTGACTCAAGATCAGATCAGACTGGTCCGTTTTCTGTTCTGCACCGTGAGTCAGGAGCCCATTTTTGCTGCTTGGTTGCTCTCCTCATCTCCCAGTAACAGTGCTGACTCACCGTGGCGGAGCAGAACCTGCCTACGCGGCTTTCCCCCAGCCCTGAAACGCGCTGGGATCGGATGCAGCAAGAGCAAAGCTCAAGCGCAACGGGCAGGGAAAAGGCGTAAGCGAAACCAGCGGGCCCCAGTTCAGCTGGTGGTGCGCTGCTGCTCCCCAGGAGCAGAGCAAACGCAGCCTTCGGAGGAAGAGGGGAACCAGACGTTACCTTGCGGGAGCGGACGCTGCTGGCTGCTGCCCGTAGGCTGGGTAGGCGGGCTGGGTGCCGTAAGCGGACGGTGCTGCGTAGGAAGCCTGGGTGGTGGTAACCGTAGCGGTGTTAGTATCGTAGGCGGCTGTGCCGTACCCCTGGACGGGCTGACTGTACGCTGGGGGGGCAGTTGGGGTGGTATAACCTAGAACAGACGACAGCCTCATCAGATTAGTTCGGCGACCTTCACTCGTAACGTTGCAGGCTACTGCGCTTCTGCTGACGGTTTTATCAGGCCTCGGGCACAGCACCGATTTTACCACCGCAAAAGTATCACAGATAACCCCAAAACGATGAACTAACCCACGCAGCCCCTTCGCCTTCCACGGAGAAACCCCCCACCCTGGGAAGCCTCAGCCTACAGCCCCAGCTCTACCCTCACCATCCAAAAACCACGCTCCGAGGAGCTTTCTGGAAGCCACCCTTCAATCAGCATCCAAAGGCTGTTTGTTTACAGCTACTGAAGCTCACAGCTAATGTAACAAAGCGCACACAGGGCAAGCTGAGGCATGCAGCGTCTTCTGAACACAGGAGGACTAAACAAAGCTCCCGTTAGCCCTAAAGGAAAAGAAATCCAATCGATTTAAGAAGTACGGTCCCATCCTTTCAGCTTTTTTGAAAAACCAAAGCACAAAATGGCACCAGGCTGACTTGACAAGTCTTTCTGAGCCATTTATGAGGTCTTACTTCAAATCAGTAATTCTGCAAACAAAAGAAAAGCACTTTACATTTGCTTTAACTGAAGAGGAAGGTCAAAAAAGACACATAAGGTAGCTCCCGATGTTTTGTGTACCTTCGCTTTTCTCAGAATTTCAGTTTGTTTTAGGTAAAAAGCTTAGAGATCATACATTTATTTCTGAACAATTTTACAAGAACATCCAAGATCCCAAAACAGCTCCATTTAAATTAGTCCTTCCAGCAGCCGCCGCCGTATAATTTAGCCGACCATTTGACTTGTCACAAAGGCGAACCATAAACCCGGCATTAACACGGTGGCTTTTTATAGTTAAGAACCTTGCGAGCAGTTTTTCAAATTATGAAACGGAGACTTACATGAAAAAAGACCAATTAAAAATTTTGTTAGCAAAAGCTGGCTTACTAAAAATACAAAACATCGATTGCCAAAGAGCAGCCAACTGGTCTCAGTCTTACTGATGTGAACTTAATTGCATCAATTAAGGTAACAGCTTCTCCATCGCTTCTTATTTGTAATAAACACAGGACACTTGTGACATACTCTTCCTTCTAATTATACGGCATTTTACGCAAATTGTGCTGTAGCTTTTTATTTCAATTCCCTAATTTGCAAAACAAATATACTTCCAGCAGAATAGAGCGTGCCCTCCCGAAGCACCGCAGTACTTCCACATCTCGTTGTCCCCGCTACAAAAGCAGGACCCTTCCCAATGGCGCTCTGAATCAGTGAGCAAAGAGGAAGAGGAGCGAGAGGAGGAAGTTTGCACAGCGCAGTAAAAAAGTTTTTGGTTAAGTTTTTTGGTTAAAAAACCCCAAACTTCAGCTTTCTGTCCCGAGTGACGCTCTTGAGTTTCCTGGTTAGCCTCAGGATCCCGATGAAGGGGACACAAGCCTGTCCG
>NW_008824732.1:1332-9565 GCF_000699105.1 Pygoscelis adeliae | reverse complement strand
GCTGAACTCCACAGGCTGGCTCCCACACCGGGAAACACGAAAGCGAGACGGTAAGCTCGTCTCCCACCAGGAAATAGCTCGCGCCGATCACTAGCAAATCCGTTTTCATCGCCATTATTCCTTTTCGCTGGTAAGTCGTCTGAAAAGCAAAGTCCTGCTCTGAGCGTTGCTGAGCGGGGTGAACGGGACGATGCCGAACAGGATAAAATGAGCGTGATTTTTAGAGCCTCGGGCAAATTTATACAGCCCAAACACTTAAATGTCAGCCACCGCAGCTTTTCCACAGAGAGCACCGACACCAGAAGTTAAAGGAATCCTTATTTGAACTGCCCGAAGCCTGACCACTTACTAAAAAAGCCTGCTGTTTGCGTAAGTACAGTCTGCAGTAAGGCCACAGCCTTGCCCTCGGCTGTTCGCGTCAGACTCGGAGCCACAGGCTGGTCCTCCCACATCTGGGCCCCCTTTCTCGGTACTCTTACTGGCAGCACTAACCTCTCCAATCAAGCAAGCGAGCAGGTTTGCTAACACCTGGCTCTGCACAGTCAACAGAATAAAAGGGAGGAAAAAAAACCAATCCTGAATTTTAACGCTTCAGCTCTGGAAGGAGCATTTCCCTTGTGCAAGCGTGCTCAGCTGGAAGGGTTTGTACCAAAGAAAAGGCAGTGATTTAACATCCCACCGCTCTAAATTTTCATTTCAAACTCAGTTTAGATACTCTGAAAATCCTCAAGAGCCGTATTTTTGAGGGGGGCATTTGCATTACATCACTTCTCTCTCCTCCCCCCACCAGTTAGCAAGATAAGCGGCGAGTCTGCAGAACAGCTACTGTAAGGAAAAGGTAACAGAAGAACTTTGATCATCTGCTTAAGAAGTCCAGTTACGTGGCTCAGTTTCCTCTCAAAGTATCCAAGCCTGCAAACAAAACCCTTATTGAAGTCTAGGAATTCTTCAGGCGGAGGGGAAGCTTGCAGGATTTGGTCCTCAGAAAACACCAGCTGAAAATACTGGATTCAAAGAGATTTATTCTGAAATAAGCAGGCTTCACGTCAGCTAGCAGCAGTTTTTGAAGGCTTCTCTCCGATGCAAACAGTATTAAAAGCTACCCACGGGGTCTGCGTGCCCAGAGAGAGCCGACTCCTCTTTGGCATGCTGGTGGCTTCTACCGGTGAGGGTCTGGAGAAGAGGACGCACAGGCTACCCTCTCTCTGCTCTATTTTGGTACCACAGATTACTGCGGTAGCCAAGAGAGCTACGGGTGCGCTCCTTTCAAATTCTAAATACATTAGAAACTTAAAATATACATAACACTGAATTTCACAGGTAAAAAGAGAAGTGGGGGCTGGCTGTCCTTAGAGAGTAATTCCCACTTAGCTACTTAAAGGAGATTCACACTTGAACGTCTGAAATGATGCCTTTGCCCCCAAACAGCATTGTCAGAAAGCCGATAACCCTAACAGACGCAGCTCTTTATTTACCCTTGCAATTCATGCCTACACGCCGCAGCGAACAAACCACGACCACAGATCCGACGGTGGCGATTAATCCCCTAACCCAGCTGGCACCCGGGGAGCTGCAGAGGAGCCCGCGGGCTCCCGAACCCCCCTTCTCCGTTAACAAAGCGACAGGGCGACCCCAAGACGCCTTCTCCGACAGCCCCGGGGAGGGAAGAAGCGCAACCTGGGCAGCACCTCATGCCTCGGGCGGCCCAGGAGCCAGCGCAAGGCTGGACGGCAGAGCGCTTGGGACGGAAAGGCCCCCGGGCAGGCTACAACAGCCCTCATCTGAGGCTCCGAGGCGATGCAGAGGAACCGTCTCTGCCGTCCCTGCAGCGTCCCGAGAGGGTGTATCTGCACAGGATTTGAATTTCCCTGACCACAACGGCATCTCACCCGAAAAACAGGCTGTTAAAGACAAAAAAAGGCACTTTGCTTTTAAGTAATTGCAGACATCCCTCTGCTACAAAAAAGGCGATGCCTAGGAAAAATAAATTGAGATTCAACCGTAAAAATTGCACGTCTCTTAGGGCATAAAGATGTACGCCCCAGGCAACACCCCAGGCTTTATTTAGTACGAAAGGCAGAGACCGAGAGAGGGAGACAGGCTTTAAGCACGATCAGTCTCATTTGCACAGCTCTGGCTCCTGAAGGAGAGGCAGGTGTAGGAAGAATAAATACAACCTGGCACTCTGCCTGGAGAATAACATCAACAGTTCTGCCACAGACCAGCGCCACGCGGATTGGGGCAAATCGTACTTCTTGAAGGCCCGATGTGATCTTTCATTTGACCACTTCCTGAGTTTTCTTTTTTTTTGGGGGGGGGATAAAAAGAAAATGAAGCTTTTTGCCTAAAAAAAAGAAGCTGTGCAGAAAAGGTGACCAATTATTATTATTCCTCCAGCAAATATACTCCTAAGGGACAAGCAAAACCATAAACAGCGCAGCTTCCTGTGACCCCTGCAGGACTGGAGTCCACAGTAAGGATTAAGGGACTCAAACATTTCTAAGAAAGGGATTTTGGAAGTCCGCAAATCCTTTTTGCTGCCAATTTATGTCCATATACTTTTAAATGAAAGGAAAAAAACCCTGTAGATAAGCCGCAGCGACACTGGCTAAAGGGTACTGGCTCTCGTTCTGCAGGACATGCGCTAACCGCCAGGCAGAAATTTTCCTTATCCATGTAAAGACGTTAAATATTTTCAGCGCCGTACAACTGGATAGACTATAGGTTAACATTTCCCCTCCCCCTCTTCCTTACGAAGCATTCCTCGATGGCTTCTGCGGCCAGATACCCCCCTCGCCTGTCTGTCCCGGTATTCCCTTGCTTTGGGAATTATTTAAGAAAGCTCCCACTCTAACAGATTTTTACAATGTCTCTCATAGCAAAGGATGAATCTGCAGAAAACGGTACCCAAGGCACTACCTGGAGGAAAATTTGCTTTCTTTTGCAAAGTCTCCTGACTATTCAGTCCAAATATACCAGAACTGAACGACGTCTCAATAGTTTCTTCCAGACATGAAGACACTCGTACGTACAAAACTCCAGTTCAAAGAGCACACGTTGGAATAGTTCACAGCGCGTTAACGAACACGTGACGTATGCGTCTGCACTGGAAATCCAAAGGCAACATGGAACATGCAAAGGTGGCGGTCAGGAAGTCTGGACGTGTCTAACCAGGCTGTTTACCCTTTAGGAAACGGCAGGACAATGGGGTTAGATTCACCCGAAACGTCTCGGCACGGCTGTCGTTAGCGCTCAGGAAATTTTATCCATACAGTACGCCACTCAGAGACTTTACAGAGAGGTGGAGATGGCAAACGCCACTGCAGCCTAGCAAACTCTTACTGTCATCGCGCGCGCGCGCTCTGATGCTGGACGTTTTTAGCGCTAAAACCAAGTGACACCTAAAGGGTTAACACCACAAGTTCAGACAGGACAAGACAGCATTTTTCCATGCAAGAGTGAGCAGGATAGTCAAACCTGTACTGGTCCCTTCTACTGTGGGAAGCACAAGACAAAAAGTAGAGGGTACGCTATCAGAACAGGCATACATCACTTCCCCTGATTTGATTTTCAGGCAACCGAAGTGCTGCGGCCGCGGGTTCTGAAGAGCAGCCAGAGCACACGCTCCCAGGGAGCGCTGCCGCGCCGCTCCCGTTTGCTTTGCTCTAGGCACAGTCCACTCTGCAGCCACGCTTAGTTCCACAGCATGACCCAGCACCCAAAACGTTCCCTGAAAAATTAAACGGGCATGTTTACTTACTCCTTCTCAGCCCACCCGCGTCTTCGCATCGTTTTAAGCTGCCCTTCGCTCAAGGCAGGCTCTTGAGGAAGGAAGCCCTTTCTACATCGGAGCCGCCCAGAGGAATTCAGTACGGTTTGGGCCGGAGTTCCCCGAGGCAGACTTGAGCTCAACTCTCTCCCCAGGATAAGGCAAGCCCTGCAGGCACGGGGGCTCTTACCGGTAGGAGGCTGCCCGTAGGACGTTGCATACGCAGTCTGCCCGTACGTCGCAGTCGTCTGGGGCTGTGTGTAGCTGACGTCGGTGGGTTGTCCGTAGGTTCCGTAACTCTGTTGCCCATATGTCTGCTCCAAAAATGATACAAATTTAATTCACGAACAGAAGCGACTCACAGGCGTTGCAGAGACACACACAGACTGTTTCAGTGATGTACACAGACTGGGGGATCTGTGTTACCTGATGTACTGAAAGCAATCAGAGTCAAGCCAAGGCTACTGTGAAAGTTTGGGTGCTACTGCAAATTTCCGTTCAGATCTGTAATGAAGTTACAAACGCAGTTTTTCAATGCCAGGACCGGAGGGGCAGCCTCTTACGTTTTCACAACACACCTCTGCTCTAGGTAAAGCAACACACGAAAGCATCCAGCTCCTCATAATTGCCTGGGCACCCATCAACGCTCACAGGTACCTCCCGAGGGCTCACCTGAAACACGGGGAGTGGGACTACTCAGAGGGCAGAACTGCACGAAGTAAAACAAGTCAGTTACTTCAGCGTAAAACTGCTTCAGTGTTCACTAGAAGAAACCTATTTAAGGTTTCAGTGAAATTATTCTGAATATTCTTTATGTCCACTGGCCAACAGTTTGAAAAATAGGAGTTTATGTAGGCATCCAAGGACGGGATCAGCAGGAGCATCCAAGGGCTTGCCATCACCAAACCATCCCGGTAACAGCTGCCGCCGTCCCGGTGCCTTTGCATTCAGCGAGAGATCAGCTCTCAACTCGCACATCCCCCGGAGCTCATTTTCAAGTCTAGACTATCACTAAAGGACCCCTTCTGCCCATCGTCTGGCTCAATCCTGAAGACAGCACCGCAAAGCAACTCCTCAGCCGTGGCGAGCCGACCGGCGGCGCAGCGTGGCTGGATTAGCGCAGAGCTGCTGGTAACTGCGGTTTTACCAGCTGAACAGCTACCTCAGCCCCGCGCCACCGACCAGCCGGCTCAACCTTCGGGCACCAGCCAACTTCCAACAGCTTTGTGCGGCCAGCAGCTTGGGTTAGGATAAAACTCCAGTTACAGCTCAAGAAGCGACACGAAGACAGCCTTAACGTCCAGATTCTCAAAGGGATTTACTGACTCCTGTGGAAGCCCGGAACTTAAACGCCTTTTGGGATCTACGCCTGTGTTACTCGTGAGCCAGCCTCCCTGAACTCAAGCCCCAGATCTTAACCAAGAGTAGAAAAGCCTTGACCAGACTGAACATGTCACCGTCTGCGGAAGCTCACTACATCGAGAGGCAGGAAACGCTGCAAACCTCCCGTGGCTATTTGCCTGCAGCTGAGTTTAGTCGGTTAATTGTTTTAGTCGCACACTAGAGGATGTTGCTGAGGCCTTCTGTTCATACTCTTGCCAGTCCGCTCACACTCGTCCTTCCACGTAACCTGCACATTTGGTAGCAGTTCTTGCAGTTGTTCGGTCTCAATATTATTCAAAACATACTTATTCAAAACAAAAGTTACCCTCACCTTCATTTAAGCCGACCCAAATGCCAAGACTGAACCTGTCCTCCTCCTCTAACACCGGTATTTTTCACAAAGGGGCCTTCTTACCCTGCCGCAGGAACAAGCGAGTGCAGTGTTCACGCAGCCTCGCCTGCCTTGGACCGGCTAGCGCAGGCAGCAGCAGGCAGCGCGGCACAGGTAGCCTGAGCAGGCACAGGAAGGTAGCTCCCGCTCAGCCCTGCAGCACCAAAGCCAAGCTGCTGCCACAACCAGAATTAACCGATTTAAAGCTGCTCACTAACGCTCCAACGTGACAATGTGGTGGTTTTTATCTCCGTAACACAGACATACTCTTGGGCGGCAGGATTTTCCCTTCAAAAACCTCTCTGGAGAGGCGGGGTAAAATTAATCTACACTACTTTTTGAGGACAAAAGTTTACCTTTGAAAACATACTTGGAGTGTGTATACCAATGTTTTTAGTAACCTGTATTCTAAGGATTAAAAATAAGCGTTGTTTAATTAATCTCTTAAAGATCATCGTCATCTTGCAGTCTAGCCAACTAAGAGTATTAACAGCTTTAGCAACAATACCTCCATGAAAAAGGTCTATTCCCTCCTCCTACTTTGACCAACTGCTGCAATCTCACAAACGGCAATTTCCTCCCCCTTTCTATTTTTTTTTTAGGTTTTTCTCTCCTACACCGCTGAGTAAAACACCCACCAACACGGTGGTGTCAAACGTACACCGCGAATCGGGCTTTTATAACCCTCTCGACAACCACCACCTTAGGCTCGGATGTATTAACGAAGGAGGGGACTGTTGAGGCTCCTTGACGTTTAGGTTGTTTTCACTTTAAGAAAGCAGTTTGGGCTGTGTGGGAAGCTACGAGACAACTTCTAATGACAGATTTTGACGTTGCCGCTCAGCGTTTTTCGTGGCTGGCAGAGCCCCGTGTAGTTTACTGGAAGACACGTGATTCAGCAGCATCTATAAACCCGTCCCATGTTTTACCTGGGTGGTCTGTGCATATCCTTGAGCTGGCTGAGGTGCATACGCGCTGTAGCTGTAAAATGAATTTAAAGACATTTATAACGCATCGCCGTGTTTCTGACTTGCGCAAAACACGTATCACAAGACAGCTTTCACATATCCAAGTGATTTCTGCTGAAATACTATGGCAATACAAAATCTAAAAGCTAAAGGAAAACCACAGGATTTACGAACATACTTGAGTTAAGACTAAACCACAATTATTATATACTTACATTACATCTTTTTAAAACAGAGAGGATAAGACCATAATGCTACTTACCCCTGCTGAGCTGCAGCTTGGCTATAGGTACTATAATCTGCAAGAAAAGGAAAAAAAAAAAAAGAAAGGAAAAAAAGGTTGACAAAGGCTTAACAAAATTAACAGCCTAAGAGCACAGCAGCTGGAATTTCCTCCTGCAGCTTGAAAGAACTGCTATAAACCGCTGGAAACCCAGGTTCAAAAGAGTGTAAGGTAAATGCACTTTTTCAGTCTTTTTTGAAGGAAACAAAACCTCTCTTCCCTTCATTGTTACTGCTGTTGGCAGCAGCAACTTTGATCTCAGATGACCCTACTTTAATTTAACTGCCACCTTGGATGACACCCAAGGGGGCTGGCAGGAGGGTGTTTTGTTTTGGGACAAAAGAAACACTGGGGCTGACACTTACAAACCCCCCCACCCCGGTTTCAAAGGGCCAGGTTGCAAGCTTTTGGGTCTGGAGAAACCACCACACTTCACTCTTTCTATTTAACTTCCAAGGACCCAAACAAACGGCTGGGAAGTTCTAACACTTGTCCCCTAGCAGGGTTCGAGAGGGGCAGCCAGCAGTAATTCCGTCCTCAAAGCCCTGATCCACACCAATACCCTGATTTAGACGAGAACTGAAATCCTGAAAATCCAAGCAGGAAAGTCTGCGCTGAACTGGTTTGCTGGCAGGAATGAAAAACGTGTCCACATGGCAATTACGAGGCTATATTTGAAATGATTACAGTTCCTAAATGTACGCTTTCCCTCAAAGTCACCAAGCAACTCCAGTTCCCATCCAAACTTCCAGAGCGAACGATGAATTCATCACTCAGACCGGACCTTGCCAGCCAGATTCCAGCTCTCCCGGCACCACAAAAGTCAGAGATCAGGAATGAGTCCAGACCTGGCTCGCAACTGCCTGAGCTGGAGGCAGAAGCTGGACGTTAGTAGAGCTTTGCTCAGGCAGAGCCAGACAGTCCTGGGCGGGAAGAGGCTTCGGCGTTTCTATCGCGATCGCACCTCGGGGTACGCTGAGCTGAGTTAGAAAACCGAAGATTATGAATTTGAGGAAGCCAGCCGACGGCTTCCTACAGCCTTCAGTTATCCCTAGGTTGTAAGGGCCGTTTTAATGCCTTTATCACGCTGCTCGCAACTGAAGGTGATGGGAGCACCAGGAATCATTTTGAAAATACTCTTTTCGAACACCAGAACCTCCTGTTTCTCGAGGCTGCGGATTCATCCCTAATAAAGCTTTCCTCTCCTCCTCCCAACCCCTCTATGTGAGCTTACGGCTTTTCCTCCCTTTCACTTCCCTCCGCTGATGCCGGAGCTCAGACCCTGGGGCGCGTGTTGATGGTCAAGGAAAAGGAGGTGGCTCTGGTAGCGATTTTTGACAGATATTAATTACTTCAACCTTGCATCAGAGCGCAGGAACCGGTACGAGTACACAAGGAAGACGACCGAAATACCACCCGCAATAAAAAGACGCTGAACC
>NW_008824732.1:0-1271 GCF_000699105.1 Pygoscelis adeliae | reverse complement strand
CACCGCACAAGTTGTTAAACTACTCTGGCACCACTCCTGCTTTCCTTACAGGTTGTCATGTTTAACGTTGACAAATCTAGCTTGTTAAAGTCAGGGTCACCGCTCTTTTTTCTTTTTTTTTTTTTGCGTCTACACGTGGCTCTAAACTCTGCTAATTCCCGAGTGTTAAAAACGCCCGTTCCCCCTCATCCATCTTCCCTCTCCCACCGCCTCCTTGTACCAGCACCCCTCCATCCTCCCCCCCATCCCGCCGTACACCCTCCTCCACCTCTGCCTCCTCTTTTCCAAGCCTGTTCACCCTCCAGCCACCGAAACTTCCATATTCCTCATTTAATTCTCATTTTCTGCACCCCGTTGGGTTACCACAGTACTCCAGGCTGTTAAAAAAACGGCCAGGCTGCTGAGCACGGACCTCCCCAACCTTCACCCCTTGCTGGTAGACCCCCAGCAGCCTACCACCCTCCCGAAGAGCTGCCGGAGCCTTGAGCTACGCACACGGTCTTCGACTAAACACCCATCACACACCCCTTCTTACAGCCTTCCCCCAGTCCTACCCAGACACGACGTTTTCCCCTTTGTAGGATTTAAATCCAGGTGTTGAATTTGCAATTTGTCTCCGGTAATCCCTCTCTTCTAAGTTGCTCGAATTTAGACCAACGCAAAACATTAAAAAAAAAAAATATTATGGTTCATTTAGTTAAAACCATCTCTGAGCCTCAGGTGTTGAATTTGCAATTTGTCTCCGGTAATCCCTCTCTTCTAAGTTGCTCGAATTTAGACCAACGCAAAACATTAAAAAAAAATATTATGGTTCATTTAGTTAAAACCATCTCTGAGCCTTTATTTCCAGTGGGAAATTAATGTTCATCCTTCTATTTCACGAGGCTCAAGAGCACCATAGTGCAGCCGAAAATAGCAGCTCCCACAGAAGAACATTTCCATGTATTAAGCGGAAAGACAGCTGTCTTTTTAAACCCCATTTTGACAATTCCATTGGCACGTGTTTCTTTAGTAGCTTTTTTTTTTTTTTTTAAAAAAAAACCCCCTCTCCAAGCTGGAATTAGCCATATTCCCTCACAGTCCGTGGCTTGTGGCATTTTCCGCTGCGGAGAGGTGCGACCTTCGGCTGTTGGGCTTTAAGGCCACTTTAAGGCTGATGCTGCCGCGGTTGGCAGGTCTCAATTTTGACCTACTCGCATCCTGTTGGAGCCCTCCTGTAAAAGCGCGTTTCCTTCTATGATGCTTCACTGGTTTTATTCAAAGAAATTACA
>NW_008824731.1:0-1160 GCF_000699105.1 Pygoscelis adeliae | reverse complement strand
GGGCAAGCACAGCTCCCGAGCACTCTTCATGTATCTCGATGAAGAGCTAGTCTTCTGGCCTCGTTTTCCACCTGCACAGTGAATGTCAAGCTCTTGCTTTCTCTTTCAGGCAGGCAGGCACTGCCAGAATGACACAGTAAGAACCTCGGTACCCAGGGGCATTAGTCCCCACGCAATACCTCTTCTTCATTGGCATGAGCCACCTGTCACACAGCCAAATAAAAGCCACGAAGGTAACACCACGGCATTTTCACTGAGAACATCCCCTTGACTCCCAACACATCTACTCCGTGAAACGCATTGGGGTCCCTCCTCCATCCATTCTTGCTGCCCCCCGACCACACTGTGCCTGGAAGCAGCAGGAAAGGAACGAGAGCAGGCAGGGCTCCCTTGCTGGTCCAAACCTACAGGCATTACAATCCAGGCATCATTGGGTCCATCCAACAGCAAGATGCCACCACTGAACAGAAACAAAAGTACATCTGTCTCTCAAACACATCGTCTTTACGTATGAGCAACTTACCTATAGCATCACTGGTTGCTTCCTCAGAAAAGAAACATTTTCACGACAGGACAATGGGTTTTAAAGGACACTTTCCTTAATGTTATGAGAGATTTCTGGGGATGTTAGACAGAAAAAAATTACTCACGTTCTCCAAAAGCCTTGAAAACTCTGGACAGTGCGCAGTGCTCCCTTATGCACTTCTATCAAAGGGGAAGCGGAAGGGAGACCTGAAAGCTAAGGACATTCTCTCAACGTCAACCTCACCTCAGGAGAGTGGAAAAGCCATCCCCCACAATGACGGCAAACGGCCCAATGCTCTGCAACCAGACAGCTGCCAAAATTCTCCAGTTGGCGTCTCATCCGCTGTTACCAACACATTGCCAATGTGAGAGAAGAAAAACAAAAGGGCGAGAATTTTTGCTGAGAGAACAAAACTAAAGGAAGCCATTCCACTTTACTGAGATGCAAGGTTTGCCAACATCTTGAATACGAACAGCACTGCTTCCCCTCCCTAGCAAGAGAGATGGGCAGAGCGATGACCGAGGAGAGCTTCAGAGAAGGCACCCAAAATGATCCAAATTTCAAAACCCTTCTGTTTGACCAAAAGCATACCACATTCAAGAGCAAATTATTCAAGCAGCCTATGGCAGATGTC
>NW_008824730.1:65564-66929 GCF_000699105.1 Pygoscelis adeliae | reverse complement strand
CTGGCCCACCCTAAATCCCTTTAAAGGGACCACATGCACCCAGGGCAAGTAGACACACGCCGCGAAGTCTAAAAAAAACCACAAAAATCAAGCAAACAACTTGCTAGGGAGAAGTCAAAAAGAAAATAGTCACACACACACACACACACCAAAAAAAAAACCATCAACCTGCAGAAGTTTTTAAGAAGGACGGACAGATGGACAGACAGAAACCCACAGCGAGCGCTGCCAAGGCTTACCGCTTCCTTTCGTGCCGTAGGGCAGCTCGTAGAGCGACGGCGTCTTCACCCAAAAATAGTCCTTCAGCTGCAAGAAGAGCGGGTTGTCCCTCGTGTAGCTGCCAAGGAGCAAAGGGCCGGTGAGACCGGGACGGGGGGGACGGCACGGGGCGAGGGTGGTCCTGGCTCTGCGTCCCCCCCCTCCTTGCTCCCAACCCCAATACTCACTTCCCGATGAGCTGCGCCGCTTTCTTTTCCACCTCCCCGAGGGGACACGTCGTCTTGTTTTCTTGCACGGGGAAATAAAAGCTGTAAGGGAAGAGGGTAAAAAAAGAAGTGATGCCTGCTCCTCTGCATCCCCCTCCTGGCGAAGGGGGCTCTGGCACCGCCACGGTGGGATTCGAGCCGTGCCGGCAGCGCCGGGGATATCGCCGGCCAGATTTAAGGTCAGCTCTGCTTTGGGTTATTTATTTGCTGGGCTTGCAGCCTTGCATCAGAAGAGGTCTCTCTTACCCTGCTCGTAAGACCTCACGCTCTCCGCTTTCCCTGTCTCCATCGGCATCGCCGGGACTGGGAAGAGAGCGGGGTTTTCCCTTCCTCCCGGGCTCAGAAGAACACCGGCGTTTGCCGAAAACCCCGCAGAGCCCGACCAGGGGGACCTTTGTATCCTCTCCCCCCCCTTCCTCCGGCGGCATCCTCGGCTGCCGCCACCTCCCTGCTCCCCCGGGATCCAGCGAGACGATGCTCCGGCACCTCTGCGTGGGACGGGCGGGAGGATGCCGCCTCCCGAGAGCGAAGGAAAGGGCAGGAGGTCCTTCAAACTTTAATAAAAGCCACTCACAGCTGTGTGTACCTGTCTTCCCGGTAGATCGAGTACCAAACCATCACCAGAAACAGCACCAGCACCCCGAGTATCTTCCCTCCTGCGTGCCCAGAGACGGGGTTGGGGGAAGAGAGAAGAAAAAAAACAACCCACCGTCAAGCCGGTACCCTGGGGTTTGGATGATCAGATGGCGGGGACCTGCAGCCCCCCCCGGGGATGTCCCGGTAGATTCCAGGATTGCGGAGCCGTTCCCGGCAGCGCCTTCTCCCCAGGGAGCAGCGTGGGCCCGGCTGGCACGGTCCCCCCCCGCCAGGAGCGGCGCCC
>NW_008824730.1:64079-65155 GCF_000699105.1 Pygoscelis adeliae | reverse complement strand
CGAGGGCCGGAGCTCTCATCGCGGCTGCCGCCGGTCACCTGGGGTGGGAAGAGAGGGAAAGGCATCGGATGAGGTCAAAACCCCTCAGAGCCATCCCCGAAAACCCCGTCCCAGGCATCGCCTCCCACTTGCCCCATCCGCACCTGCGGACGAGAGGGCGCGAGGGTTCCCCAAGGGATTGATTTCCATTGAAACGCACGTTTCTCTGCCCCACAGCCACCAAAGGTTTGATTTATACAGCGTTTATAAAAGCCAGGCAAGCAGCCGTGGTTCCCAAGGCGCCTCGGCCGTCCAGGTTAAACGCCGAAATTCCAAAGGGAAAAAAAAAGAATGAATTAAAGAGGAAAAAGGAGCCCCCGGTGTGGTTTCAACCACAAAAACCCCAAAACCCCCGAAGCGCCCGAATCGATGCCCCGTGGCGATGACTTGGCGGGAGATCTTAAGCCCAGCCCCGGCGCAAGCATCTGACCAGCACTAGCAGCCGCGGGTACGAAGCCAGACGTGCCGCCACCGAGCCAAGGCAGAAAGGACAGGAGCAGCCACATGGGATCAAGGCAAAGAAGCGTCACGTACTTGGGGAACCTCCGGCACCTTCAATTCAACCATCCCGGCCCGGCCAAAGGGGGATGCCGCAAGCTTAACGCGCGCGCAAGCGCCAGTCGGGGAAGCAGTTTTTCTTCCCCCGAAACTTCTCGCTCCTGGAACAAGGCAGCAAAGAGCCGTGGTCGGAGGCACCCCGGGACCAGCTCAACCCCATCCTGTCACGACAGGGCAAGGACGGAAAAAAATTAACTTACCGGCCGGGAGAGGTTTTGGGGTACGCGGGAGACTTCGCTCCCCGATAAACTGCTCCCCGAGGATGAATCCTACTCTAAGCCTGGCTCAGAGTCGGGCTTGGCTTTGCCACCCCGTAACCGAGCGGCTCCCCGCTCGGGACCGGCCACGTCTCAGAGGAGGAGAGGGCGAGGAGGTGTTAAATGCCCGGCCAAGAGGAAAGGTGCACGCCCAAACTGGGCGATGGAAATCCTGGCCCGGAGGAATTAGTAACCTTGTTGAGGGGGGTGGGGGGCAGCCTG
>NW_008824730.1:59689-60309 GCF_000699105.1 Pygoscelis adeliae | reverse complement strand
CTGGGGGTGCAGGCAGGGCTGCCTGCACTAGCCAGAAAGCTGCTGGGCAGAGCAATTGCAAGAGCACGACCTGCGAGCGCAGCGGGCCGGGGGACGCAGAAGGTCACGAGGACGCGGCACTGCAAAAATCAATCCCGTTGGAACACCGGACATCGCGCCGTCGAGGGCACAGAGAGCCAGCCCGTGCCGCCAGCACCCACATTTATCCTATTTTAAGAGCCCTGTGAGTCACTTCAAAGGAATCTTAATTGCCTCTTAGTAGGAGAGGCAGCGTTGTTTCCTTAGCCCGTGGTATCCTAGGCATATAATAACCCGGCCAAAGATTTATGATCGGGGGAAAAAGCAAACCCTCGTTGACATGTCAGCCTTCACAAAACATCCACCCGTGACGAGGGTGCAATTTCAGAGGGGGCAACAGCAAATACGCTCCGGTAGGATGGGTATTTCCCCGGCGGCACGTCCCCAGAATAAATCCGGGCTGCTCCTGCCTTTCCGTGGCGCTGCTGGTTTTAGTGTGCCGGGGAGCTCAAACCCGATTCGGGCCAGCACTGCCACCACCCTCTCCTCTCCCGCTATGGTTTGTTTGGGTTTTGTTTGGTTTTTTTTAAACCTTGCAGCAG
>NW_008824730.1:56226-57782 GCF_000699105.1 Pygoscelis adeliae | reverse complement strand
GTTCAGGGCCCGGACCCCGCCGCAGGTTTCCCCACCGAAAATCCCCTTCCGTGACTCACTCGGATTTTTAGGAAGCGGGTGATGCCCTTTTCCAGGGAAAGGGGGAGGCAGCCCTGCTCATCCTGGGGTGCTCCGCCAGCAATCCTGCCTTCCCGCACGGAGGACGCTCCTTAACCCTACCCCTCCAGCACCTCTTCCCCCCAAACTTCCCAAATTACGCACCCTCGCCCGGCGCTGCAATATCCTTACGATTTGGGGGAAGGAAAAGCCCTGCCGAGGAGCTGCCGCGCGCAGAAACCCTTCTGCCACCCTGCGCCTCAAAGAAAAGCCTCTCTCTGCCCGGACAGCTGCTCTGCATCCAGCGTCGTTACCCCAGCTAATGAGCAGCAAGGTGGGGTGAAGGGGGGAAAACGAGCCAGCCAGGTGAAACGAACCCATTGCCATCTGGGTCGGCAGCCGGGAGCCAGCTTTGCCCTTCCCTCCGCGCCGGTGGGACGGATGGGGGGACAGCAGGAGTCACAGCTCTCCCGAAAAAAAAAGAACCCCACGCGAGGAACAATCGGCCCGGCTTGGTGCAAGGAAGGGCAAAGCAGACGGGGAAGGGTGGCCGGGACAGGCACCGGCAAGGGCTCTCTCCGCAGCCGGTGCTCGGGTCCAGGCGGAGAAGATGCTTCCGAGGGGAAACGCTGAAGGGCGGGAGGTTTCCTTACCTCTTTCCGTCTCCAGCTGGGAAAAGCGAAGGCGAGAGATGTCGGGGGCCACCGAGGCGGTGCAAGCCTTCCCCAAGGCATGCTTCGTTCTTAATGCCCCGTTAATTCTAACAAAGAGGGTACGTCCCCGTGCGAGGGATGGGGAAGGAAACCACCGAGCATCTCCGAGATGCTTTCTCCTATCATGGAGGCTGGGTACTTCTCCCCAGGGCCTGGGATTTCACAGGAGGACGCGGGATGGCTCCATCCCGGTGCCACATCTTCCCTCTCCGGCCAAAGCAGCTCCGCTTTCTCCTACCTCCACCATTTGCGGGGGGGAAGCAATTAAACCAGAGGGCTGGGGGCGATGAACAGCCAAACCAGCTGCGCTCGGGGCCGCTTTGCAAGTGCCCCAAAAAATTCACCTTCCTGCGCCAGGCTCTTTCCTGCAGCCCCGAACCCACCGGAGCATCCGACATCGCCGCCGACAAGGAGCCTTTTTATTTAGAGCCACGAACTATAGGATTCGTGGTTAGAACAGAGGTTAAACTCTCCCCGGGGAGCTCCTGCGGAAGGACTTCATGGCCCAGCATCAGCCCCCGCCTGTATAGACGACGATGAGGATGGTCAGAGCTGCCTGGGGGTGGGCAAGGGGATGCCTCCTTCCCCGCAGCATCCATCCCAGGAGGATGCTTCAGCCCTGGATGAGCAGGAGACTGCGATCCCTTAAAGCACATCGGCCCCGCTGGGAGGATCCGAGGTCTTGCCCGAAGCTGGTCTTTCCAGCTCGACTGGAAGAGCTGGGAGCCGGGTCGCTGCCGGTCTCCCCGGGATTGTTTTGCAGCCTCCCGAGCGGTTTCCCCCCAC
>NW_008824730.1:54402-55537 GCF_000699105.1 Pygoscelis adeliae | reverse complement strand
TGGCGTGTCTGGCTGCTGGCAGCCCCAGCTGGGTGTTGGCCTTGCTCCTCAGCATGCTTGCTTGTTTTTTAAGTAGGAGCTGACCACCAGCGTGCTGTGATCCCCGGTGCAGGGCTGCCCCCCCTGCAGCAAGACAGGGCTGAGGGTCAGGCAGGGCAGGGGAGGGCAGTGCCGATCTGCAGGGCAGCTGCGCACGCCCAAGAGGACTCACCATAATTATATTTTTCCTTAAAGATCCAGTTCTTCTGCCCAGGCCACCGCTGGTCCCAGTCACCTCCCACTCCACTAAGCATGGACTCCTCCTCCTCATACTCTGCTGTGTAATCTTCCTCCTCCTCTTCCTCTTCCTCCTCCCTGTCCCCCACATCCAGGTTGTCATCCTCTTCCTCCTCCTCCTCCTCCTCCTCCTCCTCCTCAGAGCGTGGAAGGGCCTCCGCCAGCACAACCCCCCCATCCTCCACCCCAACCGGTTTGTGGTTTGGGGTTTTTTTTTTAATTAAATTAATAATTTATCAAATTTATTAAATTATTTTATCAAAAATAAAATAATTTAATAAACCTACTTCTACTAAACCCCCGAGAATGGGAGGAAAAGCAAGGCTGCCCAGCCAAGCCGGATTATCCGAAGCAGCGACTGACCTAAAAATAAACGCCCGCTATTTAAGGATGAGCCTCCCGCGATCAAAAACTCCCGACAAAAATAAAAAGGAAGAAACGGGCACGAGAAATCGCCGCTGTTTCCAAGCTGGGGTGTTTAGCATCACCCATCAGACCCAAAAAAAAAGCCTATTTTGGGTTTATTTCTTAGCAAAAGTCCGTGCTTCCGAGAGAAGAGCATCCCCAGGCTTAAAGCCGCTGATTTACAGAGGCTCCATGCATTTAGGCGAGCCAGGCAAATAAATAATTAAGATTTAAACACGCGTTTGCATAATACAGATAATCTGTCAATTTAACTTGTAAATGCAGTCGGAGTTAAGCAGCGACTTTGGCAATTAGGTAGCGAAGGGGCCTGGGAAGCCCCAGCTCCACGGCAGCTGCCGAAGGACCACAAGGATGCTCCAGCCGAATTTGCCGGGGGATGCAGGGCCTTGGCAGCGTTGGGGCAGGTCTCATCCCCCCACCACCACCACCACCC
>NW_008824730.1:54004-54317 GCF_000699105.1 Pygoscelis adeliae | reverse complement strand
CAGGAGCTGCCGGTCCCTCCCCGCCCTGCCTGCGCCGACCAGCACCGAAAGCTGCGGGGGCTGCCATCACCCCCTGATACAAGAAAAAAAAGGGGGCAGAGGGAAAACGAGCCTGGGGTGATAATTTCTGAGGACAAATCGCATTTTTTTTTTTGTCGCATAAATAGCGTGCTTTGAAAGCCGGGGCTCTTGGCCACCCTCAGCTCCCCCCAACCCAAATACCAGAGCTCGCTACCCAGACGCGGCCTGGGAGGGAAACCTGTTGAGCCTGTTATGTGCACGAACAGACAGTTCTTTGTGATTCCTCCCCCCC
>NW_008824730.1:52449-53110 GCF_000699105.1 Pygoscelis adeliae | reverse complement strand
GGGGGGAGACATTTTGCAAGGGGAAGAGCCGAAGCGGGAACGGCATCTGGAAGCGATCGGAGGCGAGGAGCCTCTCCCAGGCGCAGTGGGGAATTCCAACGGCGTGAGCTCAGGTTAAAGCCTCCTTCACAGACCCAGGATTAAAAAAAAAAAAAAACAAAAAAAAAAACAAAAAAACCCAAAAAAAACCAAGCAAGCTTCAGCATAAAACCTTTTAAACCTGCAAAGAACGGAGGAAAGGGAGCCAGCTCCCTGCTCAGTCCTACCTGGATGCAGCTCTGTGATTCTGATTTTCAATAAGAACACCCCAAAAAACCACCCAAAGAAGAGAAGAAATCTCTCCATAGATTTGCTGGTATAATTTTGCAGGCGTGGTGTCGGGAGGAGAGTCCTCCTCCGGCGCTGCGTTGTTTAAAACAGGCTTGCTTGCGTTACGGTGCACCCCTGCGCCATCCATCCCTGGGCACCGCTGTATCCCACCTCCGAGCATCCCTCGCCGGCACGGGCTGCATCCCACAACGGTCCTCGGGTGCCAGCGGCTCAGCAAACCCAAGGAGCATCCCAGCGTCCTCGGGACGGCATCGAAGAGCCGACGGAGGATGCCATCCTAGCTTAGACGGAGCGGCCCTCCGCAAGGGACCGATGCAGCGGGGAGGCCCCG
>NW_008824730.1:50015-51605 GCF_000699105.1 Pygoscelis adeliae | reverse complement strand
CTCCTTCTCCGGTTTCGCCGTTCCCCGCCGGCGAAATCTCTTTCCCCTTCCTCCGAGGAAACTTTCCAGCCCAACCCCTTGTCACATGCAAGGGGTCAGCAGCTGGAAACGCAAGAGATGAGCAAGAACTGGGCTTTTTTATTTTTTCTCCTTCCTCTTTTCCATCCCAAGGAGACGCAGGATTTTCCTAGAAAAGGCTCAATAAACACGAGGATCGCGGCCGGAGGACAGGGGAGCCGCCGGTGTCCGAGCGCGAGAGGAAGGCGAGGGGCGGTTAAAAAGAAACACCAAAAAAGGAGAACCAGAATTCGCAGAGAGCGACGTGAAAGTGTCAAATCATTTCCTCTTCTCGCTGCAAAGTCAAAACCGCTCGTGCAAGTGTCCCCAGCGGCGGCGTACGCGGGTCACCGGCCCCAGCCCGCCGTCCCCCAGCGGGGATGCGGGCGAAGCCAGGATGCAGCAAGGAGGATCACACCCCTAACTCCTTACGCAGCCGCTGTGCCGCACCCAGAGAAAACAACCAAAAGGGGGGAAAAAAAAGAAATAAAATAAGTTTTTTTTTTGAAAAAAAAATAAAGCGCAACAGGAGAAGCTCTTGAGAACAAGACCCCCAGCCCGAACCAGCTCTGAAATACCGAGGGCAAAAGCAAACAGGTCCATCGCCTTACGCAAGAGAATAAGCAACAGAACATGTGGGATTTAGAGATAACGCCAAATAATTAGTTTTAATTAGGGGGGGTTCAATCCGAGAATTGCGGCCGGCCGAAACCCACCGCAAAGAGGCAGGTGGAGGGCCCCGGTCTCGCCAGGGCTGGGCTCGGCATCCCCACCTCCTGCAGCCTGGCATCCACCTCTGGTGCTGGTTGCAGGCACGGGGACGACAAAGGCGGTAAAAACCCAGGCTTGGAGGCGTTAAGTATGGTTGTTCCAGAGTTTAACGCGGGCTTAAATAGATGTTTGCACTCCACGGGTGGGCGAGGGACCAGGAGGACGCTCCGGTCACCATCACGGTCCCAGCTCTGGAAGACGCCCTACTCGCAGATCTCCACGGTGGACAATCCGCGGCGGACAACCCTTAAAATTAGCGTCGACGGACAGTTCCTCCTCTTCCATTTACAACTGCAGAGCCCTTAGCCCGCGTCCTCACGGGATTCGGTGCCTTGCCGTAGCAGTTGCTCTTAAATCATCGCCCGGAGCTGGAGGAGCAAGCAGCCCTCTAACGACGCAGATAATTAAGCACAGGGGTTCGGGAGAGCCCAGCAAAGCGCGCTGATCCCATCCTACAGCTTACAAGGACGTCAGGAGTTCATTACAGGTTGGACACGTCGTTAGGAGCCGGGGTAGGAGAAGGAGACCTCGCGCCTGCAGGACAGCCAGCACCGGAGCTGGCATCTCCTGGGATGAGTCCGCCTCCCACTCCTCTGCTCCGGATCCCGGCTCTTCCCAGGCCGGGATCGGGCACGTGCTACGGAGAGCTGCGACGCGACGGGAAGCGCAACGCGCTTGGCGGAGTTGAAACGCAGGTTGACAGCGGGATCCCCCCACCCCCGGCACGGCTGATCCCCAAACCCAAAGCTCCGGCCCCAGAGC
>NW_008824730.1:49720-49928 GCF_000699105.1 Pygoscelis adeliae | reverse complement strand
AAGGTTCTCCGCGCGCCCTAAAAAGCATCAGCTCCGTCACCAGCCCGGGGTTCTGCCCTGCCCGGGGTGTCCGTCCCGTGTCGCTCCGCTCGCCACGGAAAGCCTGAGCGGAGGCGGCTGGCAAAGCCGGGGTAACCCCTCTGCTCCGCCGCCAGCCTCTTCGTCCCCGAGAGCGGTCGGAGGGAGAGCCCGGCAGAGAAGACAGGCA
>NW_008824730.1:41993-45861 GCF_000699105.1 Pygoscelis adeliae | reverse complement strand
AAGGCGAGCAAAGAGCTTCCAGTGGCCACCGCAGCTCCAGAAGACGACGCGTTTTTAAAGCCCAGCAGAAGATACCGCGCTTTGGAAACGTATTTGCTGCCTTAGCGGAACGCCACGGGCGTTTGCTGGGTAGTTGGTCATCGCTAATGACTACACCCTGCCCTAATATTTAATTGACAAAGGATAAATTGCCAGTTAGATTAATTCAGCATGATGGGCGCCGAGTAATTTGGAAAAGGAAAGGGCTGGGGGGGGAAGTCCTGGCTGTTTGAGAAGTGAATTTGTAACGAGCTCTGCCGTCACCCGGTCCAAAGCGATTCGGAAATCACATCGGTAAAATGGCTTAGGAAATGCCCCGGCTGCAGCAGTGAGGAACGGGAGTGTTTTTCTCGCCCCACGAGTGCGCGGGCAGAGGTTTTGCCATCCCAGGGTGGCCTCGCGCCGCCGCGCCGCAGCCAAACGCTCGCGAAAGGGCGACGAGGACGAAGCGGGAGCCAGGCGAGCGCAATCTATTAGTAAAGGAGGAGGGGGGTGCCCTGGGCCAGGCTCACAGCAGCTGCTGGAGAGGGACAAGAACGGGGCGATTCATGCCCAGCACAAGCCGGCTTTGTCCTGCCGCCTGCCGACCACCTCGGGCTCACCCTTCCTCAACCCGCAGCCTAGAAACGCTGTCCGGCTTTGCCAACCCCGGACCTCAGTAAAGCCTTTGAAGGCTCCCGGCCATAGATCCGTCAAAATGCATCCATCCCCCCTTGCCCTCTTCTCGTGGGGCAGGCAGGGACAGCCCCCGTCCTGGGCTCCACGTATCCCCCCCCAGTCCCCCCGGCTCCCAAAGGAGAGGGGTGATCTCCTAATCCCCCAGGAGAAACGAGCGCTGCTCGGTCGTCTGTCGCAGCCCTCGGAAAGTTTTTTTTCAGGCCGTTTTTGTTTTGTTTTTTTTGGTTTTTTTTTTTTTTTTTTTAAAATACCTGAAGAACAGGGAAGCTTCCTGGGCGACAGGACGGTCCCGTCCGTTGTTCAACCACCTCCCTTCCCGGGCTGACCTAGGCGGGTACATGAAACCTGCGGTGTTCCCGCACCAACCTCCCCCTTGGCACAGAAAACGCGCCGGTATCGAAAAAAAAACACTCATCCCTTTCCCTTAAACTCAAACCCTGGGGATGCAAAGAGCCAGGGGACAGCCAACCAGGCCGATCATCTCCAGATCCACCGCTCCCCGGCTCCTAAAGCAACGCTGGCCCCAGACGTGCTCTGCTCGGGAGGTGGGGAGGTCTGAAACGGGAGGGAAAGACTCCCCTAACAGATCACCCTGGCTTCCTCACCCCATAACTGCATTTTTGCAGAGAACGAAGAAAAGGTGGCTGCATCCAGTGGCTCTGCCTCTCCCCGCTGCTAAAAGGTACCAGGGAGCTGCCTGACCTGAATATTGATTAACTGGATGAGCCGAACAAAGCCCCGGGCGTCTCTGACGATGCGACTCGCGATCTCCAGCCCGTTGCGGACGGCCCCATCGCAGGGCAGCGCTGCGGCACACCGAGCAGCCCGGCAAATAACAGATCACACCTGGTTCCCCCCCCAGCAAAAAAAACCACCCCCTTTTAGAGCCCAATGTGTTGAAAGGAGTAAATAACTGGGGTAGCCAGCAAGATGATTCCTGCAGTTACCTCCCCGGTTACCGGCTGACCAGAAACCAGAGCCCTTTTTGGCAGGAAGAACTCATGAAGTTTTCAGAGGTTGGTGCCCGGCGGAGAAGACGCAGGGGGGAAACGACGGCTGGGTCGGCGGGCCAACCCTGCTGCACGTAGAGAATCGGCTTTTCCCACCACAACGGGCAGCTCTCGCCAGGCCGCCGCGTGAGGGCTGTTTAAAACGGAGTCAGGCAGCGAGGACGAAGCCGGTGCCTCAGTGAAGGAGCAAGAAAAACCTCGCCGGAGCTGGAAAGGGGAGGCAAAGTCAATCCAGGGCTCTCGGGAGGCTCCTTTGCCGGGACCCTCCAGCTGCAGGAAGGCATCTACCGCCCTGCCGTGCCGTGCCGCCGCCTTGGCAGAAGGAAGAGCAATCCTACTGAGGTTTTTTTAACCAGCACGCCGAGGAATCCTTGCAAAACCTGGAGAAGCCTCTGTCAGGGAGGGGCTGCCCTTTTAAACGAGCTCATTTAAGCCAGCTATATGACTAATTAGCAAGGGTAGAGGTGATGGCTCTGAGGCCGGGGATCAGGCAGCGTGTGCAGTCGGGTTTTGCCTTCACAGAGCTCACGGCAGCCGGCCGGCTGGAAGGGACAAGGACTCGGGTTAGTCATTTGATTTATTTGGAGCAAGAAACCCCTCCCCGCCCCAGGAAAGCTGCAATCCCGCTCCCAGGGGTGAATCCGTAGGAAATAAGTGCAGCTTTCTGAGGACGGCGGGTTTTCTTGGACCCCCCTCCAGCTGCCTGCTCCCCGGTTTGGGCTGACATTTGGTGGCTGGGGGTGGAGAAGGCGGACGCACGCAGACCCTCCTGCCCAAACTCCTCTGCTCGCCGCATCCCAGAGGCGCCCAGCCTGGCGCCACGACCCCGGTAAAAACCGGCACGCTAAAAGGGGTTACTCAATCAACGTTTTAATTGACTTGAGCAGGAGTGGTTTCCATAGCAATGGGCCATCAGCCCCAATTTGTACAAAAATCAGAGTTAAAAAACAAAAAACAAAACACAAAAGCACCAAAACCTTTAAAAAAAACCCCAAAAATGGGCATTTATTAAAAAGATACAAAAGCGCCTCTGCCAGCTCACACTCTTCCTGCCTCCTGGAATTTCTTAAGCAGAAGTTCGTCAGCCCGAAGGGCGAAGGTCAAAGCCCGTTTCTGGTAGTACGTGGAGTCCAGCGCCAGGTTGTCAATCACGTCTGTCAGGAGGTGGGCTCTCTCGACGGAGCTGCCCGGGGCGTCGTAGCTCAGGGCGGTGAAATGCACGTGCAGGTGGTAGTAGGAGGGTTGGTAATGTAGGTAGATTCGTAGCTGGGATCCGGGCACGCCAAAGCGCTTGGCTACGGCCTCCTAAGGAGAAAGAGAAAAAAAAAAACAAACCCCAAAACAAAACAGAGGTCAGGACTTAGCAACGCGCAGCGAGGGCATGGGGCAGCTGGGGGCAGGCAGCGCACGGACAGACCGACCTTGCAACGGCCAGAAAGGAGCACCCCCGGACGGCACAAAGAAAAGCGGAGAGAAAGGCAGAAGTGATTTCTGCTTCCTCCATCCTCCCAGCAAGGGAGAGGGAGAAGCTGGGAAGGACAGAGCTCTTCCCCATCCTCCTGTGTCAGCCTCCGCAGGGAGGGAGCGATGCCGCCGGCCGCCCCACTTTTCTCCCTCCGTGACGGGACGGGCTCTCCGCTCGTATCGTTTTCCCTTCCACCCTTATCGCTTCGGCTCGCTCGGCAAGTTGCGGGGATCCTGTTACCAGCCGGTGTAATTAAAGCTATAAACAGCAACGGCTAACTCCGGCACGCTGGCTCGGTTTGCTGCTCAGTGCACTGCAATCCCCTGACTAATCTCTTAATTAATCTCCGCTTTCCCCGGTGCAATTACTTTCCAAATTTCGAACGCAGTGAAGGAAAGAGAAGCTATTGCGCATCCACCTACCGAGCACGCCCCGTCACGGGGCTGGAAAAAAAAACAACCTCACCAGCCTGTGAAAACGGTCAAGGGGCTGGGAAGGAAGTTATCACCACAAGGAGGACAGGGCTCGACTCCTGCAACTCACCGCTAACAGAGAATCATAGAATCATTAAGGTTGGAAGAGACCTCCAAGATCATCGAGTCCAACCGTTGACCCAACATCCCCATGCCCACTAAACCATGTCCCTCAGCGCCTCATCTACCCGTCTTTTAAATAC
>NW_008824730.1:33227-41650 GCF_000699105.1 Pygoscelis adeliae | reverse complement strand
GCGGTCCTTGCGCGAGGCAGGCCTGGCTCTCCCCGGCCAGGAGAGCGGCGTCGGACCAGCCTCGCGCTTACCTTGCCTTCTTCCAAGATGCTCCTCAGCAGCGGGAGGTGCTCAGCGGTGAGGTCCCGCAGCGACTTGACCTCCCGGCGGTGAACGAGGGCTATCAGATAGAGGTCATCCAGCTGCAGAGAGAGAGAGAGAGAGATGGAGGACAGTGACGAAGGTGACCCCAGAAAGGGCAGATGGAGGCACGAGCGCTTTGGACCTGACACACCAACCGCAGCTTTCCAGGCTGTGTGACAAGGGGCTACCCGCTGCGGTGTTTAACCCGCGCCCAAGCTGGGTTGGATCCGGTACGAACCTCCCGCTACGAGATGCGCTCGCAACCCCACTGCACCTCAAAGCCTCATTTTTGGACAAATTGGGTTTTGTCCAGGAAAAACCAGAAGAGGACAGCTTCACCCCAATCGATAAACAGCGGGATCACCAATATCTTCTCAGCTTTAAAGGCAGATCAATCGATCAACCCTTTTCTAGCGTAAACACAGCACTTGCTGTTGCCCTTGCACGTTCACAACATCTCCCCGAGCATCTCAGAAACGTTGCCCCCGTGCAGATCGAGGCTGGCAGAAAAAGGTGCTGGCACCCAGCCTGCTACGTGGGGGCAACCGAGGCGCCCACCAGCCCCAGCCCAGGAGGCTGTGGGGTCTGCCAGCAACCCCTAGGCACGGACGCCGCGCCGAGCACGGCCTTTTCTGCAGAGCAAGCAAATGGTTTATCTCCACGCTCAGACGAGGATTTACAGTGAATCGCAGCAGCCAAAACTGCGACTGTAGATTTTTCCAAGTGAAAAGCTTCCTATATTTCCACTGTGCAAATAGCCGGCCACTTTCCAGTCCCACCAGTTCTATAAATAACTATTTGCAAGACCTAATCAGTCACCGGACAATCCCAGCGCAGTAAAATTCATCCGTTCAGCAGCTCTCAGCCAGGCCTTTGGCATCTCCCGAAGCACTTACCGAATTCAATGTTTAACAAGACGTAGGGTTGTGGATCATTACACTTTAAAAAAAAAAAAAAAAAATTAATAAAAAAAATCCCCCGTCTTCTTCAGCTCAGTTAGTGGCTTTCTAATATAAACACTGCAAAACAAAGGGTTTAGATACTTGAGACCCAGCAGATCTTTTCAGGGCTGTGAGAAACCCATCTGGCTGTTTGGAAACAGATGCTTGTGCCAAAAGATGCTCTCAGGACCCTGTCTCAGGGCTCTCGAAACATGAAGCTGCTATTTGCACCCAGCCAGCGCAGCGATGCTCACGGTTCGGTTTGATTCCCAAAGCAGCCCTGCGCACAGCTCCGGAAAAAGAGAGCGTATCAGCTTGTCCTCTGCGGATCAGGGCTGGCTGGCGGGAGGAAAAGCAAACATCTCTTCTCCTTAGAACAACATCTGCATGTTGCTGTTTGAAACAAATAAGCCTGTTGCTAAAAAGGCCCTGAATGATCTCATGCCGGGCATCGTTTCAGGCAACGCCTCGGGGCTCCTGCGGGTTTGAAACCAACTCAAAAGAAGTTGGGGGGGGGCGGAACCCACAAAAAAAAAAAAAAATTAAAAAAAAACCAAGAAACCAACTCAAACCACTATCAAGGTTTGGCAGCAGGAGCTGACGCAGCGCCCGGAAGATCGAGGCCGGCAGCAAGCGTGCAGACTTCACGATGCAAACAAGAAATCTTCCTCTCATCAATCAACCTGAAATAATTACAGGTGAATTCGCAGCATTTGCGGGCAAGGTGCTAAGCTACGGCAAGGCGACGCTGTTGAAGGGACCTCTAAGGGGAGGCTCGCAGAGTCCTGCTGGGAGCTCCATCTCACTTCCCTAATTTAATTTAGTAACCTCGCCTGTTCAGTGGGGCGCAGCAGAAAGAACCGGTGCTCGCAGGCAGCCCCAGGGCTGCCGGGATCAGCTCTGGCTCGGCATCACCCACAGCCAGGAAGAAATTCCTTGGCTCGAAGGCAGAAGTCGACAGCCCTTGCTGAGACGTTGGCTCGCCTGCCTGGGAAAGAGACAGGCAAGGCAAAGGTCCTGGATGGCCTCAGGGATGACGGCTCTCTTGTTGCAGACAGCAGCCGTTGGGAAGAAAGCAAGAAGTTCCTGTTCAGCATACCAAGAGACAACGGCAGCATGGGGAAACGTCCCCTAAAGACAAACCCTACCACTTAAGCGCTCCCTAACCTTGCTAGCTGCAAGACGTGGATACAACAGGTCTCTGGAGAAAGCTAAAGCTCAATTTTTAGCCCATCCGTCTCCAATCCTGATGTGAGTTGCGGAGCTTGGCTGCAGCGAGCAAGGATTTACAGCGAGCCTTTGCTCAGAGGGAGGAAAGGGATGGCGTGTCGCACCTTTTAGGATCCCTAAATATTGCCACTCTGAAAGTAAAGGACACCGAACAGGGCACGGCGGCGTAAGCACAACGGCAAGCTTGCCGTATATCACCTGCTTTGCAAGGTCTCTCCAGGAAGAAGGTCGCACCTCCCAGTGAACATGCAGAAATTCGAGCTCGGTTACCCCATCACAGCTTGACAAGGGGTTTTTGGAGTAGCTGACGTGCAAGGAATTCATGATGACAGGATATATTACCCTGCAGTGACTTACTCACCTGTCCTCCCCAAGCCAACCCCCCCCCAGGCGACTCAGCACCAGACCAGTGCTCCCAGCACAGAAATACAGAGTTGTGTCGCCCACGAGCAAGCTTGCGTTCCCATTTTTAAGTTTTAATCACACGGTGACTTCCCCTCCCCGCCACCGGCAGAAGCATTTTGAGGATCAGAAACACGAAGGGGACTTTTTTTTTTTTTTTTTTTTTGACTCCACCGACTTCAAGGGGTGCACGTGTGGAGTTTCACCTCCCCAGGCACACCCCCAGAAGCACAGCGCAAAAGGGAACCGGAGCCCAGGGAAATAATCAGCCACTCCATTTAGGATTACAGCCCGGGCTTAAAAACCTCTGTGTTTCAACGAGTGGCCACTCCCATGAGGGGTTAAGCAGCTGCTCATAAGCTAACGACCATCTGTTTAATGTTGTGTGGAGGAGAGTTAATTGCAGCCACCGAAGGACAACACATCTGCCCGGTTTGCGCCTAGAGTTGAGGCTCACAAGAAAAAAAAAAAAAAACCAAAAAAACCCCCCCAACACACCACCAAACAAGTTCAGCCGGAACGAATACGCAGCTGGATTTAGGTTCAAACACCTCACGGCAACGTTTGGGCTAATACAGGAAAGAGAAGGCAAAGCTAATAAATAAATCACCCAGCAGCAGTGCGAACAGCCTGCGTTTTGCAGTGTCCACCATTAGCACGTGATAAAAAGCCCTGGCAATATCATCACTTAACAACAGCGTGAACAGGAAGGACACATGCCCCTACTAAAACTTTCATCAGCGTGCTATTAGCAGCACGAAAGTGGACATTTCCTCTGGATTACCTTCAGGCAAGCAGCATCCCTTCAAAGATAAAGAGGTGCAAACGAACCTGGTTTTGATTCCACTTAAGATCTGGAACTAGAACAAAGCCATTGCAAGGATCTGGGTTTTCATAGATGATTCGATCGGCCTCGGCTTTCTTCTCCAGGATATTATACACCCACTGAAAGAGAAATACGCGATTTATAAACCAGCAGAGAAAAAACCCAACACCTCAGGCACATTTAGCCCAAGCTCATGCATTAGCGCATATTTGCCGCAAGTAGAACATTAAAAAAAAAAAAAAAGCAACAACTTGATTTTAAGACAACCAAATCATTTCACGGCTGATAACATTTGTAGTTAATTATCCAGAAAACGCTCCAACAACAAACTCCGGGCTATTATGAGCACTTCAGTGAAAAGATACCCCCCTGATCCCGCTGCGCCGCACTGCACCGCCGGCTAGCTAAGTTATTCAGGGATTTTTGTTTTCCTCTCAAGCGTTAAGAACCGGCCCCAGCTGGAGATGAGGTATTGAACAGAGATGGTTTACCCCAGTGTAGAAATAGTTGCATTTGCCCCTGAGAGGATTTGGAGACCGTTCTCCCCGATGGGGTCTAGCAATAAACCAGACCTGGCTGCTTTACGTGGCCGGAGATGGAGCTGCTGCGAGCACTAAAAAACCCCAAGGGGCAGCGGCATCCCTCCTGCGTGCTTCCACCGGTTGGCAATGGACAGGTACAGGCATTCGGACACATCGGCCACCAACACAAGCAACTCGGAGCACGCCAGAGCCCGGCGAGGCGGGCAGCGGTGGAAGCCAGCTCTTGTGGGGCTCAGCAGACACCTCTCGCAGCGCCATGGGGCTGTTTGCATCTTTTTACCTCCCAGGCTGCACCAAAACCTTTACAACTAGGTCTGGGAAGGGAGCTCGGCTGATTTTTCCTGTTCAGAAAGGAAGGAGCGGATTGCTTGCGAGCCTGAGGTTGGATGTGGCTCCGGCTGCTGGCAGCCAGTGCTCGCCGGGCAAATACGAAAGGCCTGTGTTTTCTCGGGCAATTCAGGTCTCTTGGTTTCCTGGCTGATCAGAAAACGGCTCGCCGCTCTTCTTCCTCTATACTTAAGGCTGCCTGTAATCAGGCTCTGGTTATCGCCCTGCGCTCCCCCTTCAAAGCGAAGCACCGTCCAGAGACGAATTCTCAGCTACGAAACGGAAGAGAGACCAGGGATAAGTGACAGAATAAGACGAGCGGAAAGCATCTTTGCTTTTCCTGGCTACCGGCCTGAGCCTGAGCATCCTTCTTTACACCTCCAAAATGCCCTAACTTAAGTCTACCTTAAGTATTGGACTGCCAAGGGAGTCCCTAGCCAGGTCCCTAGAAGATAAGACAAGGCAAGCAGAAAACGGCTAGGGCTTGAGAGCCGAAACCGTTTGGAAACATCATTTTCCCCATCAAGTTTAGGTACGAAGCATTTCGGTTGCCCCACGTGGGTAGGGAAGATGCAGCCAGGCTCACAGACACACCGAGCGAGCTGGGTCAGTGGATGCTGTGCACACCAGACACTCAAGATAAAAAGACAGCCCTTTTGGGGAACTCTGTCAAGAGTTTAATTAATCCAATCAAAACGTCGGATCATTGTGAACTGACCTGAATACATCCTTGGAGACAAACCTCTCCTCCCTTGGTCTGTTTGGGTTTTCTGCTTAAATTTCTCGTCTCTTCTTCCTAGCAACAACGTCTTAGAGAAGATTAGAGTCTCAAAGTGATTTTGGAAAGCACGGCACAAGATCGCTGTGCTTTGTGACCCCGGAAGAAAAGCAGGGCAGGAAGCCCAGCAGGAAATAAAAGTTCGCCCTTTGGTGGGTTTTTTTTTCTTTTATGCCTGCTCTTTTCACGAGTGCCAAGCTATCACTGTCCTAAATAAATTCACCGGCCGGACGAGCTGAATTTTAAACCCAACGCTGCCTCGTGTGCTGGGCAGGTCATCAGCTGACTGCTCTTGCTGTTTCCAGCACAAGTCCAGCGAGGACGACACATGTCCAGAGACTGACACCACAATAAAACTATTATACTGAAAGCATCCACGCTTTGCATCCTCCAGCAGATAACAGAGCCGCTTCTGTAGTCCGCCGATATTTCTGTTACCCTTCACATTTCCCCTTCCGCTCATCAGAAACAAGTTAGATAAAGACAAGAAACTGCATTATCAAATCACAGAGGTCAAAGACTGACCGTGCTGACCAAGATCTCTCGGCAGATGCCCCTGATGGTCACCAGGAATATGCTTCCGTGTACCGAAATCAGTTTGGAAGCATTTGCTGGAAGAGGCAGAGAGCGCGAGCTCAAGCAACTTCTGAAGGCAGCCGCCGCACCAGGAAACCTAACAGCCTTCGGAGCAAAAGCACGGAGAAAACATTCCTGCAGGTTGCTGTCTGGTGGAAACACGCTCTTGTCTTTCTCCAGCTAATAAAAGCCGCCCGCACGTTATTGGTGCTGCAGACTGGCTGCCGGCGAGGAAGCTGAAGGATGGAGCAAAGAAAAGCAGGCGGGCGAGGAATAATTGAGCGCACACTGCAGCTTGCGAGGTGCCTTCTGGTACGAGTCGCAGAAAGCAGGATTCATGTTCATCTGCAAGCGATTAGAGAACAGACATCGCAACAGCGAACACTGTTAACCATTCTGCTGCTGTTTAAGGCAGCGGGAAAAGAGGTGTGGGGGGGGGGGGGGATACCCAAGGCCTGTGGTTGATTGGCCTTTGGGGTTTATTTTTAACAGATAGCCTCAGCAGACCCAGGATTTGCTTTATTCCCCCTTCTGCACAGGCTGGCATGAATCGGTCTCTACAGACTTGTGTTCCTTTGGTCTCTAAAGAAGACAGACAGGGAGAGGAATGGTCAAAACCGATATAAAACAGGAAAAAAAAGTCCATCGCTGCTGCCTGGGGCAAGAAGAACACTAAAAGTACAGCTTCGCCATGTGGAATATGGACCGAAGGGCTGAAAGGCAGAGTAGCTGTAGGCAAAGCCTGAGGAGTGAGTTGTGATGCAGGAATCCAAGAGCAATCTGTGCCTTCCCGTTTCCACAACACCCAAGAGACTCCTAAAAAACCCAGCGAACTGCACCAACGCCCAGGGAGCCACCCTCGGAAAGGAGGAGGAACGGCCCAGCACAGAAAGTCTCCAGAAACCTTGAGAAAGGCGACTTTGGGCACAACTCCAAGGCAAATGTTTTCCTGCAAAGATGGAGAACGGTGCCCCAGGGAACAGCGGGGAGAAAGGGAACCCCGTTTAGCATCGCTGAGCTTACCCCAAAGGTCAGACAGCCTCAAGAAAGTCCGACAGAGACAGGGATGCGGTCAGCGAAGCAGGCAGCCTCACAACTCAGGACCAGCAGAAATAACCTGCAGCCGGTCGTGTCTGAGAAAGCAGGCCGCCCAGCCGGGCGAGAGGGTGCGGGACCGCAGAGCTGGCAAGACGCTGACGGAACAACCGACAGGGAGAGGGGAGCGGAGCACTCCCGACTCTTCTGCCTCCAACCTGGGCTTCGGAAGAGACATTTGACAGCCCGGCGGGTTGAAGGAGGAGACCAAAGATGTCCACCTCTGCAGAGGGGAAGCAGTGGTACCCATACCTGGACGCTGAAGCTCTGGGACTGGATGAAGGGCAGCGTTATGGTCTTGTAATCCTCCCAGGTTTCACGGATGAGGTGCACTTCTTGATGGAGGTATTTCTGAAGGTGTTTCTCCGTGGCGGGGTACACCACTGTGGTTTTTATCTCTAGAAACAAACATGTTTACTGAGTTACCATCACAGATGAAACCCACATTACTTCCTTCAGGCGCCGATAAATCTGTTTTCCCCTCCAATAAATGCCACACTAACACATTTTTTAAAGATACCGCTAAAATAGCAGGGTGGTGGAGAACAGACACGGAAAGCAAACAAGTGCTTTAACCTCTCGGGCTGCCGCTGCTTTTCTCGAGAAGGATAAGCCGATGACACAGCCAGGGCCTGTCTTTCCAGTTCAGGTGGAGGAGTTCGCTGTCTGAAAGGTTCCCCCCCGCCCCGGGAACTCTTCCCAGGGAAGAGCTTATGTGCAGTCAACAACCAGGACAGAAACACGACCCCGGGGGCAGAGACGCTTCTTCTTCATACTTAAATCGGAAGCTCATGGGATATCATCGAGCGAGCACCCGGCAACTTTCTCCAGCCACAAAACCAGACGTCGCGTGAGCTGCGAGCAGTGGGGCCGTGCTGGGGCTGGCACGAGGAGCAGTTCCTTCCCAGAGCTCTCAGCCGTCAGGATGCTCGGCCTCGAGCCCCGAGCACAGGGGGGCAAAGAGGTCAAGGGCACAGGGACGGATCCGGAGCAAACAACGCAGGCTGATGGGTTAACACGGCACGGGACGAGCTGAGGGAAGAGGGCTGGGTGGTTGAACAAACAAAGAGCATTTAGCTGTTTACTCTAGGAAAAGGAAAACAATTTCTGTTTACCTCGAGATTAAAACTTTGCTGCATAATTTCTGTGGCATTAAACAGGATGCAAGCGCGCACCTCGCCAAGCTGGCAGCTTTGACCTCGGCAGCAGTAAATCTTACCCACAGCGGTAAAACACTCGGGGAATACCCCTCTTCGGCCAAGATTAGGTGTGCAATACAGAGCCTGCCGCAACAACAAGGGCACCAACCGGTGCCGCCGCCTTCCCCGCTAACGGAGAGCTGCTATAAAACTTAATGCAGGAAGGAGAAAAAAACCCCGAGCAGATCGGACCGAAGCAAGTGCCTGGGGCACTGCAAACACCCCAGCTTGTGCCCAAGGTCTGCCACAGTCACGAAAACCATGGGCTGCACACTCACCAGGGTACCAAACAGCCATGCTTCACGCTTTACATACATATATGTGCTAGCCAGACACTGAATATAAATATCTATTTGTTCCTAAAGCCAGGATTTAGGGTGGGTT
>NW_008824730.1:30735-33091 GCF_000699105.1 Pygoscelis adeliae | reverse complement strand
CTGCCTTTTCATTTCATGCCAAACCCAGCTTAATGAAATCCACAGGAAAATGCTGGTAACATGAAATATGAAAATGCAAACCACAAGGGCAGTCTGGTCCGATTCCCACCATACACATGTTCAAACAAGGTTGTTTTCCAGGACTCGATTAGCACTTCTAGCGGGATGATGTAATAGCAAAAAAAAAAAAAGAAATCAGACAGACAAAGCTGTAGCTCCTCTGCTCCTCACTTAAAAAGACCAGCAAAGCACTGGGGAGAAAACAAAAAGGCAAAAGATAAGAAAATACCACGTCCAGCCTCAGGCTGAAACTTCCACAATTTAATTTTCTACCCCAAAACAAGAGCAGGGACTGCAGCAGAAAGCCCTCCATGCTGGGGGTGGTGATAACTGCAACGCGTGCGCCGGCGGGGCTGCGGAGGACCCTTCACGGCTTCGCCGGCACCTCCCCAATTTGGGGGGTGGCTGCTCTTGGTGGGGGAGAGCCACTTAGGATACTTTAAAACCTAACACGAGATCAGAGAAATCCTTAATGTGCAGCTGCGGCTGAGCAGCAGATGTTTGGAAGAAGAGAGGGGGGGAGAAGCTGTGGTTCGCTAATGATTATTTCCCTTCTAGAGGTCTCATCAACCCTGAAGTGCCCCAGCGATGCTAATTAGGATAAATCACTATGCCCGGAGAAGCTGTCTGATAAATGCTCAGAGCCCGACTGTCGTTAGGAGCCCGCGCACAGGATGCGAAGTCCCAGCTAAAGCTGGGCTCAGCTGCAGGAAACATCCACGGCGAGACCGGGCTCGCCACGAAATCTTTCCATTGCTGGCGACCGGCCACGTTCATGCTCCATTTTAAAAGCCGCTCGGCTCCTGGCAGACTCCACGCGCGTCAAAGCGTCACGTACGCCGTGGGGCAGCCGAAACCCACCTTGGCCTGGAAATGGGGGTAAAGAACCGCTGGACACGTGACGTGGGTTTTTAAGCTCCCTGAAGGGTCAGGGATTGTCTCCGCTCGCCTCTGAGTCACATCAGCCGGCGTGTTCCTGAACGCCGGCCCAGGGACACCACGAAACGCCTGGTGGTTTATTCCAGAAGTCAGGACTGACCGTCAATTAGCTGGAGGTTATAAAAAAGGAGGTTTAACTGAAGGAAGCCGAATGAGCAGAAGGCAGAGGTACTGCGATGGTAGAGAACAGCCGATCAGGCAGTTCACCCTACGAAGAGCGTTTGAGGGGATACACCGCACCGTTGTTTCCCTGCCCAGGAGAAAAGGAAGCTCGGCTTGACTAGAAACAAAACAACTTCTCCTCTCTTGCGCTAAAAACGAGAGTGAAAAAAACCAACCCAAGACACAAGAAACAAACCCAAACACCAGCTCAATTTGGGGAACTTATAGAAAAAAGGGCTGAAGGCAGCTGTCGCCAGGAGGAGAGGACGAAAACATGTTACCCCATGCTCCCTACAGCGCAGGACAGCTACGTGTCGCAGACGGGAAGGAGGTGGAGAGAGCTCCTGCACGTAGGAAAGCACATTCCAGGCTCACTAGCGATGCCTTGTCCCATCTCGCGCCGCGCTGTCCCCCGGCTCTGCCAAAATCCCCCCTCCAGCCCGGCATGTCAAATTTCAAACCGATGCGGACGGCGAGGAGAGGCCAGGGTGACCCGCCGAGATGCCTTGCGCTCGCTTCTCCCATCCCACCCAGCAACATTAGCATGGACCACTGTAGTTTTGTTTTAAACAGGTTTAAACATGCCGGGGAGCCAAGAGAAGCACGCAGGGCGGGAGCAGCCTGTTTCTGCTTTCGGCCAGGGGTGCTTTTTCCTCCCTTCGCTAGTGGGAAGCTGAGCTTTGGCTTATAATCTGCCTAATCAACTCAACCGTCAGGTGCAGGAAGGTGCCAAGCCCAGGAAACGGCAGAGAAAGTCGCACTGGCACTCTTGCAAGGTTTCTTTTCCTCTGCGAGCCTCTCTCCTGCTGCATACAGCTCTGCGTTGTCTTCCCATCGTCAGGTATCTCCTTCCATGCAGCCCTAACTAAATACAATGATGCACAACCTCCGCCTTCCCCTAATAAATAGTTTATTTAGTTTTATGATCACAGCCGCGCAGCAGTCACAGGGGAACGCCTAACTTCAACCCACGCCCGACCAGGTACGACCGCAGCTTCGCCTCGGACATCTGGGGCTCTCGTTATTGAACGAAACAAAAGCACAAAAGAAAAGGATAAAGCTTGCAAGAGCTCAGTCTGAGACCCGCACGTGCCAGGGCAAGCCAAGCATGCCGCTGGGGACTCCTGCCAAGGCCATCTGGCCCCGGTTCTCATCCAAGGAGGACTCGGTGGGCTCTAGCCGCAAAAGACCCGGC
>NW_008824730.1:26330-30722 GCF_000699105.1 Pygoscelis adeliae | reverse complement strand
CCCAAAAACAGAGCAAAGCACGGCGATACCTCCCACCGTCCCCCAAACCACCCCACGCGCTCCCACCGCTTCAGGCTGCAGCTTTTTACTCAAGTGTACATGCAAAGAGTTTTCTTTGCTGGGCAAGCCCCACAGGCAGGCGGAGCGTGGAAATGCCAGGAGACGAACCAACCTTCCCCGTGCGGCTCGTGCAAGTTCCTCCAGCTCCTCGCTGCCCGAAACCAGACGCTTCTTGGGCTCGGGAGGGCAGGGATACATATAACTTCCTGCATGACTGAATACTTTCCTTCCATGCTTTCTCATTTCTCCCACAATTTCTCCACCCCGCGTCAGAGAGATGGAGCCGGAAAACGGCTCCCGATGTGCTCGTTTTTAGACGTTTTTAATAAGCTTCAGCCTGCAGCGCAGGGACGAGCCGTGCCCAGTGAGTAAAAACTCCTTAAAGGACTGGTAAGAGCCCTTGAATTATGCCAGCACAGCTTTGGTGCTGTGAAACACGACATCCCTCAGCTTAGCCAGGCAAGAGGAGGCTGCTTTTTGCTGGAAACAGCAAGTTCTCCTTGCTAAACGGGCGTGAGCACCACCAGGAGCTGGATGCTGTTGGGGAACGTGTTGCTTGAACCACGCGGCTTTTGCAGTCGAGCCTTTGGCAGCAGGAAACAAAAAGAAAAAACAAACAAAACAAAGCAAAAAAATCTTTCCCCCGCTGCGGAAGCAGCCCTTGCTCTCCCTGCAAGGGGTTTCCTCCGCCAGCATCTCACACCTCTAGGCATAAGCTGCCTCTTAAACCTAGGCAACGTGCAGCAACTGGCCTTAAAATAAGTTACACACCCCTGCCTTTGCTGTCAGCGGGGCAGTTACAATCAGAGGGCATGCTCTCCGACACCGCTCCTCCGCACAAACTCGCTCACACATTTCCTCCTCCTTAGTCAGCTGCTTTTGGGTTGCCCTTCAGACAAACTCTGACCATTATTAAGCTGGTTTACAAACGTTATTTCCTATTTCAGCCTTGACATGGGTCTCCTAGTGGCCAGTAAAACCGATGAGCCAACAAGACACAGAGGAGGTGCTGGAGCGTGTCCAGAGAAGGGCAACGAGGCTGGTGAGGGGTCTGGAGAACAAGTCTGATGAGGAGCGGCTGAGGGAGCTGGGGTTGTTTAGCCTGGAGAAAAGGAGGCTGAGGGGAGACCTCATTGCTCTCTACAGCTACCTGAAAGGAGGTTGTAGCGAGGTGGGGGTCGGTCTCTTCTCCCAAGGAACAAGCGATAGGATGAGAGGAAATGGCCTCAAGTTGCGCCAGGGGGTCAAGTTGCTACAGGGGAGTTTTAGATTTGACATGAGGAAAAATGTCTTTACTAAAAGAGTGTTTAAACATTGGAACAGGCTGCCCAGGGAAGTGGTTGAGTCGCCATCCCTGGAAGTATTTAAAAGATGTGTAGATGAGGCGCTTAGGGACATGGTTTAGTGGGCATGGGGGTGTTGGGTCGACGGTTGGACTCGATGATCTTGGAGGTCTCTTCCAACCTTAACGATTCCATGATTCTTTTTCTGACCAGCGCCATCTTCACGCGTCCCCACACCAGTGTGCTCCCAGCCCTAAAAATATCATCTTTACGCAGCAGCCCAGTGAAACTCCTCTTCCCAGGGCAGGAGGGAGTCATCTGCTCAGGTAACGTGCTTCTTTTGGCCTCCCCTTCTTTGCCTTCACCACGCAAACAAAGCGACTGGCCCAGTCTCACAGGCTCTTTTACCACCAAGACAAAACAAGCTTTCATCGCACGGGGCCTGTTTTAGCTTGACTCCAGGGAGGGAACAGCATCCGACTCACTTAAACGAGGAGGCGGGGAGAGAGTGAAGAAAATATCCACTTTCAGCTATCAAGAAACTCCAGCTGAATGAAGAGCCCCCCCGGGGACTTCGGACCACAAAGGTGGCATTGAGAAACGCGCTTCAAGAAAAGCGGAGGGACCCGGAGGCAGCTCCTCACGCCGTCAACGCGCCCAATGTCACGAGTCACCTGTGGCTGTGATTTCCTCAGTCCGGAGGTTTACCTTACCTTTAGAAAGCGAGAAGCTGACCGTGGGGGGCCTGGCCCCCCAGGATGCTGTGAAATCCCTGGGGTGCATTCCTCTTCTGCAGGACACCGCGACTTTCCGAAGGAACTGCTTAATGCCCAAGTTTGACCTTTTCTGCAAAACGCTTTTACTGCATCACATGAACCAGGCGTAAACCTGCAAGCGCCAGGAGATGGAACTCTGTATGTCTCTAACCCTGCAACCAAGAGGCCGAGATAGACCCCGTGCGAGGGCTCGCTGGGTCTCCACGCAATCGCTCCATGTCCAGGGATTTCTCACAAGCCCTGACACCGTCTGCAGCCTTACCGGAAATTTCTCCTCCTTCATTTTAGGTTTATGAGCTGCATTCCTCGCATCGACTCCCTCCCTGGGCCGTGACTCGGCTCAAAAGGGCAATTTCCTTTCCCTCCCGACACGCGCGACTGTTTCCTCTGGTGCCAGCCCAGCTGCCCGCCAGCGGCTCACACAACATGCCCACAAAAGCAGCTATTTGGCTCTGAACTGCTTCAAAGGAAGAAGCCTCCTCGCTCACACGCTCAGAGCTGGGGAGCCTGGAGGGCAGCACCAGGATCCGCAGTCTCCCCCAGGTCTCCTGCCCAACACCAGAGGAGGCGCAGCGATGCCAAGGAGAGGGCTGGGAAGCAAAGATGCACCATTGTGTAATGTTTCTGCAAAACCTGCCTTTTAAAGGCAAGTTTTCAAGCAATTAAAATGATAACCTTCAGCGGAAGGAAGCCGGAGGCTTCTTCCCCATTCAAACCTGCAAGAGGAACGGCATGAACGCTCATCTGAAAGCGCAGCAGGTTTGGTCCAGCCATAGGTAAAACAAACAGCGTGGCGATGCAAAGCAGAGTCACGGCACAGAGGACAGGCCGAACGGAAACAACCCGAGCGAGGATTTAGTTTAACAAAGGCCCAGAAACGTGACGTGAGAAGGCCCAGATTCACCTGGTTTTGCTCCAGCCTCTCAGAAAAAGCAGGACCCGGCACGGCACTGACGGGAGACCGGCGACCCTTTGGCAGCCTTTTCACCCCGGCGAGGGGTTTCGCACCTGGCGGAGCTCAAATCTCAAATTAAATAGAAAATTTTGCTATTGGAGTAACGCTGGAGTTACATAGCGCTGCAGCGAAGGGCTACAAGGAAGTCAGACGCCAGCACCGCTGGCAGGGCTGCAGCTGGAGAGAGGCCCAGGGGATTTTAGTCTTGCAATGCCACCTCGTGGGAATCGCTGCAAGTCGCTGCCAGCCTCAAACGCGGCGGGCGCCCAAGCAGGAGTCTGTCCAGCCAAGGAAACACAGATTCGACATCTTCCCGCGCAGGGCATCTGCAACAACCGCGGCGTCGCGGTCTTTTCCCGCCACCGAAACGTGGCGTTGCAACGCTGAAACCTCCAATTTCGAGTCCTCGACAGGACAGGAGCAGCTCTGCACGACTCGCAAGCGCCCGACGCCAGGCAGCGCTTCCTCCCGCACCAGGGAAACAGCACTAAAATAGGAGCATTTTCAGGAAGGTGCATCAAACACCCCGAAAATTTAATTCGGGACCGCAACAATTTCTTACTGAAGGCTGTTCCTCTGATTAATTTTGACTCTGTTAAACCTGTTTGGCTATCACTGTGCTTATGGAAGCGTGGCCACATAATTAATCACTGCATTTTCGGAATTTAAATACATACCAGCATTAAATCGAAACGCTCGGCCTGCCAAAAGAGCAGCCCCGCTTTCCAGTGGCGGCCGCAGAGCACCGCAATCGCAGGACGCCTTTCCAGCGTGACAAGAATCCGTCTCGCAGGATGACAGCCTTCCACTGAAGCTCTCCAACCCGCTCATCTGACCTCGTCACACTCGGTCATTAATCGGGTTTCGTAACACACGGATGCGTGAAATCAGCAGGGAGAGGCTTGGAAGGCAGAGGCCGGGTGCCCATCTGCCCCAGGCACTCGAGGTTACCAGCATTTAAATCCTCCCTGCAAACACGCCAGCTGTCTGTCCTTACCAGGCAACATCAGGCAACAAAAATAAAGCACATGAGATGACGCCCTGGAATGACAAGGAGCTGACATGTGCTCCGCAGAGGTTGTTTTCAAGGTAAACCTTAGGGGGAGAGACAGTATCTTACCAGATTAACTGACATCACTGAAAAAACCACAAGGAAAGCTTTCAGACCCACAAGTCCTTCTTCACCTTTAAATCAAGGCACAGGCAGGTGACTGCAAGTAATCAAGCGAGGGCCATTTAACAGCCAGCTACTCATCAGCTGAGCTAGGTGTCTGACAGCGCGGGGGAAAGGGGGTGAAACGAGGCAGCATCCAAAGCC
>NW_008824730.1:24807-26078 GCF_000699105.1 Pygoscelis adeliae | reverse complement strand
GAGCCGCAGAGCGAGCCGCCCTCCTGGGACCCACCCCACGCGAGGCCGAGAGCGCTCACCGCTCAGCTCCGGGGGAGGATAGAGGTGGTACGTGCTGTAAATGTCATTGCGCATCTGCAGCTCCAGCTTCGTGTGCTTCTTCAGCAGGTCCGATACCTTCTCCTCCTGGAAAGGAGTCTTTTCCAGGATGACTACGGCATCTGTCCCCTCTCCGGAGGGGCCGGTCACCTGGAATAAGAACGGATAAAGCCGTTGGCAAACACGGACCCAGTGCTGGGCAGAGAGTTTGAGGCCAGGACCTGAACGACTCCACCCAGGGACCGCAGCAGGCACCTTGCAGCCCCTCAATTCTCGTGCGCAAACCCCTCCTAGTCCAGCCAACCACTGGGCAGCACCCATCCAAAAATAAAAGGCCCGTTTGCCCCAAAGCGCGGCAGGAATCTGCTCCCCGTCAGGGAACACAGGCTGTTTTCTGGGAGAGGATGGGATGCGGTCAACAGCTCAGCCCATCTGCACCTCCCCGGATGCTCCCAGCGCCCACGGCTGCGTTCCCGCTGACCCACATCACCGATTCCATCTCAGATACTCGCAAGACAACAAGTCGGCACGGGGCCCGCTGACCAGGCGGTCGGAGGGTCAGGAAGAGGGCAAGAGGCAGGCGTTAGGGGTTTGCATCATGGTCAGGGAGCAAGCCTAAGCTGTTTTGGGGCAGGGAGCACTGCTGCCCTGCTCCGAGGAACCACAGCCCAGATCCGGATGCGGCCTGGGGCGCGGAGCACACCCCCCCGCGTCGCTCCTGTCGGTACAGGAGCCAGGCGAGGCCTCGCTGAAGACCGCTGGGGGAGAGCAAAGGGGTTCACCTGGGGCTCCCAGCCCAGCCACGCTCGGGGCAGAGCGGGCAGGGCCGTGCCCGGCTCAGTTACCCACTGACCACCAACCCGCCACCGTGAGGCCGAAGCGGCAGCTTGAAACGTCCCCGTCCTCGTCGCCTGCTCGGATGCACATCTCCAGGAGACGGGAGCTGAGGCGGCTGCGCGGTTCCCGCCCCACGGCCGGACTCTCCGGCCATTAAAAAAAAGAGTTATTACGAATATTTCCCTTTTACGGCGCCCGATTGACACGTCTATCCTATTTACAGCCCCGGAGTTAGCACCTTGCATTGCAATTCAGTGCCACTTTACCTACCAAGCACGAAAAAACTGCTCGCTGGGCCAAAAGGAACCGCTACGCTAATAAGAAAAAATAACCTGAGGCTTGAAATACGGTTTCCA
>NW_008824730.1:22704-23414 GCF_000699105.1 Pygoscelis adeliae | reverse complement strand
GAGCTCCGGCACAGCTCCTGGAGGTCTGCGGAGGACGCGGAGAAGCCCCGTTAGCAACCAAATTCATCTAAAAATCAACTATTTCAATGAATTTACAGAATCCGCTCCCTTCGCGTGGTCTCGGCCCCACCGGAGGGGTGTTTCGCCAGCACCCCACGGCGTACTCACAGCGCATGATGGTGTCCCTGATCTGCCTGAAGCTCTTCTCCTTCAGCGCCATGTAGATGTAGTAGAGGTTCCGCAGCTCCTTGGGGTAGTCCCTCCGATCCACGTCCTTCAACACCGGGATGGTGCGCCCGTTGGCCATCGGAGCTTCGGCCAGCGCCTGGTGCATCTGGTACTTGCACCACGGGTCCCGGAGGAAGCTGGGGGTGATGAGCATGACCCAGCAGTGGCTGTTTTGCACGGCGTCGCACAGCTCCGTCACCACCGCGCTGCCCGGTGCCGCGTCCCGCAGCTGGAGGAAGCAACGGAAGCTTTCGGGTTGACCCTCCAGGTAGGACACCAGCTCCTCCACCAGCTCCAGGTCCACGTCGCTGTGGCAGAGGCAGACGTCGTAGCTCTTGGCCCATCGGGCGCTGCCCGAGGCGTTGATGTCCGACGCCAAGATGGGCGCTGGGCAGACAGACCTGGCCAGGCTCGTGCCAGGAGAGGATCCGGAGCTCTTGGCAGAGGATGAGGAGGAGGAGGAAGGCGAGGATGAAGCAGAG
>NW_008824730.1:14303-16614 GCF_000699105.1 Pygoscelis adeliae | reverse complement strand
GCCGAATCTTGGGTTCGTAACGTCGGCACGAACAGAAGCAGGGCTCGCTCCTCCTTGCGCCGCCGGTCCCCGTCGTGTCTGCAGCCTGCCCCTTTCTAGGACGGTTTTGACGAGCTGTGCGGGCCTGCTCCAGTTGCGCCTCCCAGGTGGAGGGACAGAGCTTGGGAATCGGCCGGGGACGACTCGTTAACGTCCTTTCGGATTCTTCTAGCTGAAACATAGCAGGTTTTAAACTATAACGTAACGTTCGTCTTACCCCAGCGTCTTAAAGCGACTTTATTTAAAAAGGAGATCTGAATGACGCCATCTCTGGCGGTAGTTCTTCTCAGCACTCAAAGAAGCTAAAAATAATTGATGAGCAATGAATTTGTACTTGCTTCTTTATACAGTTTGAGCCCCCCTCAAACTGGGGGGGCTCTGAGAGGCTCTCCCAGAGGAGCCCCTCTTCCAGCATTGAGCCAGGAAGCGCGCGGCTCTTACTTTCCTTAAACTTCAAACGCTCGGGTCTAGCGCGCAGGTGTATTAGCTGCTGAGCGTGGAGGCAGTCAAAGGGCGTCCGCAGCGGCTCCCCCGTCTCCTGTGGTGAGGGGTCGGTGGAGAAAACCTCTCATAAATTTCCCGGGGTGGTTCTGCAGGCTGGGGTCCGACGTCGGCTGAGCGGCGTAGTCCTGTTCTGCGTGTTCCGTAGAGTTAGGGCAAGGTTTTTGTAAATACTGGGCGCCAGCATTGACTCGACGTGTGCTTTGTTCAGGCGTTTGGTTTCAGCTGGGATACGTCTTTGTATTTCAGGCGTTTTCGCAGCTGGATGTGTCTTCTTTCTATTCCGTATGGAATTGTGGTTAGGTTTGTTCGGCGCCGGCGACGTGGGCATCGTTTTAAAGAGAACGGTTCCTTGCTGAAATCTGTACCTCAAGGGCTTTAGGATAAATTAACTGGTTTCTTCGGTGTGGAGGGGAAGGAGAACGCCGCAAACTTACCGCGGGGACTCGTAGCGCCATTAATAAAGGTGATGAGAGAGAACGCTGTGACAGGAGAACGGGGCAGCCGAGCCAAGAACCCACGGCGTCTGACGTTTACGCTCTCTCCGGCTCCCTGTAGTCTAAGTAGCTGGAACGTTCCCGACGTCTCGAGGAGGAAGACTGGAGAGACGCTTCTTACCGTGTAAGTGCCCGTCGCTCCCTCTCCTTCGTGGCACCCGCGTTCCCGGCACGGCCAGGTACCGCGGGGTCCCCTTGGTGCTTTTTTCCCTGCGGCAGTGGTGCCACGCTCTGAGGTAATGCCATTCCGTTTCGGTGACCTCGACCATACCGGCGTGATCTGCCCCCCCCCCGGAAAGCAGACCTTCTCCCCGGGCCTAAAATCTGGAGGTTTAAATTTCTTGGCTGAATTTCCATGACTTGTTCTTAAGAGAAATAAGCGCTTTTTTGGAGACAGAAGACAACTGGATATTATTTATGACCTTTTTTTTCCTTTTTGGCTATCTGCATTAAATAGAAATGAGGATTGAAGTTGATGGTACTAGACAACCATTTCTTGGAAACTGTAATTATAAAAGGTGTTTTTTCCTAAGTTCAAAATGGCTTTTGAAGTGTCCTTAATGCTTTAGAGGCACTTAAAAGTTGAATTGGTGACTCCATTTCTGCTGTTTGAAGTAATGCGAACGTGTAGGACGAGCGAAACGGGAGCGCCGCTCGGGCAGGTGGACAAGCCAAACAGGGGAAGGTCAAGGTAGGAGTTTGTAAACAGGCTTGATACTTGAGACTTAGCGGATAATTCGCAAGGTAAAGCTAATATAAACTTAAATTATAGCTGTAAACTACGCCGGTGGAGAAACCGGGGAAGGCTTTGCCTTCGGCTGTTGGGTTTGCTGCCTCGGAGGGGGCGGAGGGCAGACCTGGACAGCAGTGGGAGTTCAGCGTGTTGCTTTTCACAGACTTCCTTCTTAAACATTCCCGTTAACGAAGCTTACGTGCTTTAGACCCTAGCTCGTCTAAAGCCTCTTTGCACCGTTAATTAAAATTTGCCTGGCTTTGTGGAAGCAGCCTGTTCTTCCAGAAGAATCAGCTAATCCAAAATGAGAGATCTTACCCTACTGAAATTAAAAAAAAAAGAGGGTTTTGTCCCCCTTGATGTCTTCCATCCTGACTGTGCTTGGCTGTATCCCCTCGGGGCGAGTTTGATGTTACTGCCTGAGGGATCATGTGTCCGGCGGCTCCTCCTGCCTCCCCGAGAGTCACCGCTTCGGAGCGGGTGTTTTTCCGGCGCTTTAACTCCCCGAAATGGTTCCACCCCGGCGGCCTGACGGTCGCAG
>NW_008824730.1:7003-14235 GCF_000699105.1 Pygoscelis adeliae | reverse complement strand
GGCAGAACAGCGTCGAAGTGCTGCCAGGCTCCACGGCGGGCTGGAAGAACACAGGGTACAACGTTCAAAAGGGTGTGCGATGGAGGAGGCTCGGGGCCTTGCAAGCGCGGAGCGTGTCAAACCAGGAGGTGCAAGCAGTCGGCGGGAGCCTGGTTCCTCGCTTGCTAAACGCGTTTGAAACTTGTATCCAAAATCCGGGCTCTACAGTAAAATAAAAATCTGATTATTTGAAGCGATGGGCGGCATATGCTAAGCGGTGTTTCGGGAGGCAGGTTGTGAAGACCAGCTCTCTGAGGTGTTATTATATTATTGTTGTTGTTGTTGTTGTTATTATTGTCACGATAAAGTTTTCAGAAGTGGCCAGAAATGAAAGGCTGGCAAACACTCTGTATCTGAGCCTCTGCGAGAGTCGCTGTGCTGCCCTGCTTTCATCATCCCGCACTGAAAGATGATGGTTATCTAGGTTATTGGGACGGTTTCTGAAATGGTCCCTGCCAACCTTTGCAGCACAGCTGAGGTTTCTTTCATACCTGCCAAGAGTTGCCCTGTGTTTCAGCTGTCGGCGCTGCCGCTGGGCTGCGGTGAAGCAATCGCAGGCACCTCCCTTGTAGGACAAAAGCTGAGGTGTCGCCAAGGCTGCGCAACACGTGGAAAAAAAACTCTGATTTTTGGGCCAGCAGCTCTTGCACGGCGTTTCCTTTTTGGCAAAAGCCTGCCTACCGGAATTTTTGCTGGACTCTTCATTACAATTGGCAAGAAAAAAAAAAAAAAGGATAGGGGTGAACAGCTCTGGCTGCTTTCTTTCCCTTTTAATAGTCTTATTTTGGAGGAGCGGAGGGGGAGAGGACCGCGTGCTGGCAGACCTTTCGTATTTTGTGTCATGGGCTGTTGAGAGAGTTCGCGGACGTCTAACTTCCTTTCCGCGGGCTTTAAGGTCGTATCCCACCGCCGTCTGACTTCCTTTCCGCGGGCTTTAAGGTCATATCCCACCGCCTGTAGACGTATGGCGGGCTGGATAATCCTTCTCTCATCACCGGAGAATGAAACGCTCTCGGTGGCTTTTTGTAGCCAACAAAAATCTTTTTGTCTTTCTTCCCCCCCCCCCGCTGTTTTCCCGAGCAGCGAGTTCGCTGAGGGGCGTCGCCTTGGAAGGGGGGAGCGCCTGCTCCTCCGAGCCACGGGCTCTCGGGCAAGGATGAACGGCCGAGGTGAATTGAAGGGTCTGGCAAACGGGGGTCTGCCGGTGGCGACTGCAACCCGGTTTTGTACCAAGCAGCCCTACGATTTTCTCAAGCTTCGTTGCAGAGGAAGTTAAGGAAGTGGATGAGAGCCGCGGGGCAAAGTTCAGAAACAAAAAAGTGCAGTTCTCGTCCCGAAGGTGATCTCATAAAGATAACAAAACCCCGGTATTTATCTGCCCGTGAAAAGCTGGCTCGACAAAAAACCTGTGGTCTGTTCCACGTCGTATTGCATGTATGTAGTGACTTTGCTTGTGGTGATTTGTCTACTATAGAAACTGGATGGCTTCTACGGTGAGCCTGGGTAAAGACACATTGTTGGAAGATGGAATGCCACCCGCAAAAAAGCCCAGGTAAATCTAATTATACTCCAGTGAATTTCTTCTAATAAGAGCTTTTTTCCGTAACCTTGCACTGTTCTTTAAAGAGCATGACACTTGGCACCAGGCCCCAGCGGTTGTTTCGGTTGCTGATCCAAGAAAAGCACGCTGTCTCTAGCCGTGCCCTGTAACTAGCCTTTTCCTGCGGCGCGTTCTGACACCCAGAACATTACTTCGTTGCTGGGTTTTTCTAACCCCCTCAGCCGGGACGCACGGTTGCACAGAAAAGCTTGTTTTACTGTTCTGTCTCCGTGGTTTCGACCGGTGTTCGCCCTAGCTCAGGTCCTGCCCGCACGTAGGGTCACGTCAGATGCGGTGGTCGTGCTTCTTCACTTGAGTTGGACGGCAGCTCCCAGGAGGACAGGCAGTTACTCAAATCAGTACGATTTTGCTGCATGTAAAGGCTAAATAATTCCGCTCCGGAGGCCCCCCATGCTAATAAGTAGGTCGTCTTGCAGTTCTCCAAGCGGGGACCTGAGCATGATGCTAACTTGGGGCATACCCACGCTTCTTTCCGTCCGAGGTTGGTTACTGTGGCTGCTGTGATAGCATGGGCTCAGAAATTAAGGCACCGCCGTCCGCAAACGAGCGGCTAATCCATCTAGGGAGTTGTCTTCCGCTAATCTGATTTATTTACGAGTTACGGGCGGGCTGGGAAATAGCTTCTCTGAGGGAGCCCTGGTCTCAGGGTTGGTCCAGTGACTGTGGAGCGAGCAGAAAAGAGGCTGGGAGATTATTTTTAACTTGCCCAGGATATCGGGGTAGGAACAAGTGTATTTATCAGCACGGGAACAGAATGCCTCTTTCAGAGCTGTCGTATATTACGTTAAGACTTGGGTATTTGTTATTATTTTGGATTTCAGTCCCTAGGTTTCTGGTTGTGTTTTTCTGCTAGCTCATTAACATGAATCCTAATTTATTCTTTGCGGATGAGGCTTGCTAGTCCCAAAATTAAAACCCATTTATCACCACCAACAGTGAAGACCTCCTCAAGAAAGGGGTTAACTCGTCTGTTTTCGTAGGCGGTAGCGGAGGGAAGGCAAAGCTCCATCTGTGTGGTATCGGTTTCCTTCCCCCTTCTCGCTAAATATCACATGTTTGCAGATAAAAAGCATTCCTTCCAAATGAGCTGCCTCCCCGGGCTGCTGCTTCGATCCTCTGGGAAGCTGGGAGCCGAGCCCCTGCTTCAGAAAAGCAGCTTGACGCCAGGCGAGGCACGATGGGGAGAAGCACATCTGACTTAATAAATAATAAACGTCAAATTTAAAAGCACTGTGCAGGTGTCAAGCTGGGAAAATAGGGAAGAGGGGAGGAGGAGGAAGGAGAATATAGCCCCGCAGCTCTTTCGTGAGACTCTTCATGTCGTCTGGGCTTCCAAAAGATTGGCCTCGAGCATCCCGCTTAGGTTGCAAGCGTAAGAGGGAAGGGATTTCTGGTTCCCGCTGAGGCTTCTTCTCAGCAAAGAGGGGCCGGGAGGTCAGAAGGTCCTCTCCGGGGCAGAGCTGGGAGGAAGCCTTCACTTCCTTCCTTTTGTGCTGGGATAAATGGGGCTGCTGTCTTCAGGCCCCTGTTTAGCACCTTATTTAAACCAGGCGCGGTCACGGCTGTCTTTACTCCCCGCGTGGAGGTGTCTCAGTACGTAAAGAGTACGTGCGTGTCTCTGCAGCTGTTGACAACACATTCCATATTGCTCACCACACCTTTTCCACTGCCTCCAGCCTTTCTGCTAGCTTCCAGGTAACTATTATTAACCAGGCTTCCCTTATTCCAAATTTTAATTGGATTAGCTTCGCTTCAGAAGTATTCCGGGGCAGTATCGTCTTCCCCAGTAACCATCTCGGTAACGGGCTCCATTGCCGAATACGTTGCGATTACGTCCCTTGTAATCGTGGGCATTTGCGATGTTGATCCGCGGAGCTGCGCGCTGTCTTTAAGGGGTACCGAGCCGCTCCTCTCATCCTCTGTTTATCAGAGGACCCTAATGGACCCATTGACTCAAAATTTAGGCAGAGGGTACCTCCCTTGTCCTCGGTCTGCATGTTCCACGACCCGAGACACCCTTCCGTCTATGATGGTACCAGCTGTGCTACTTTCTCCTCTTGCAGGAAGCTGTTGCCCAGCCTCAAAACCAAGAAGCCTCGGGAACTTGTTCTGGTGATCGGGACGGGAATCAGTGCAGCAGTCGCTCCCCAGGTCCCAGCGCTGAAGTCTTGGAAGGGGTTGATCCAGGCCCTCCTGGATGCTGCTATTGACTTCGATCTCCTGGAAGATGAAGAGAGCAAACGGTTCCAGAAGTGTCTCCATGAAGACAAGAACTTGGTTCACGTTGCCCACGACCTTATCCAGAAGCTGTCTCCGGTGAGTGTGCTTGTAGCACTGCATGTAAATATTCGGTACCCCGCCCTGAGCATAGGATTTGGCTTCTGGAAATGGCCAGATTTGGTTCTCCAGCACGCCCCCACCTCCGACGATTCCTCTGTCTACAAGGAACCACAAGTGCAGTTACTGTGCCGGGTTCCCGAGACGTAACTCTGCCGCGGACGCCAGCTTTTGGGTATTTCACTCGGAGTGTGCTGGGGGGGGGAGTATCCGCCTCAACGCAGTAAGCGCTCTGGGTTTGCCGTGCAAGGACCTATAGCTTTGTGGAGGTCTTTGAGAAATATGTGGGTGGTTTTTCATCGAGACATTTGGCACGAAGCATTAAAAGAAGCCAGGCTCTGATCTTAATCTGTCTCCCCTTCTCAGCGCACAAGCAACGTTCGCTCAACCTTTTTCAAAGACTGTTTATACGAGGTGTTTGACGACCTGGAATCTAAAATGGAAGATTCTGGGAAGCAGCTGCTTCAGTCTGTGCTTCACTTAATGGAAAACGGGGCACTTGTGTTAACCACAAACTTTGATAACCTGCTGGAACTGTACGCAGCACACCAGGGGAAGCATCTGGAGTCCCTTGACCTGACTGATGAAAAGAAGGTAAACGATGATGATGATTTTTTTTGTCAGGGCTGAGCTGGGACAGCGCAGGAGGGTGGCGGCTGCGGGATGTGCCCCCGCGCCCGCGTAAGGGGATTGTACTGTTCATAGTCATTTAAATGACGTTAGACAAACTCCAAGCAGAGGCTCTGACCATTTCGGGCAGCGAGCAGAGGAGTGGAAGACGAATGCTCGTTTCTGAAATGCTGTGCTTGCTGGCTGACAGCCGTTGCTCAGGAGGAGCCCTTAAGCCTGGTATTTCTTTGATCTCTGTCCTTGAAACTTCTGGCTTGGCCTTGCTGAAGTACTGCGAGCCTCGCTTCCACGTAAGGCTTGGGTTGACGTTTCTAACCGACACAAAGCGGACCTTTCCGTTTTTATAACCCGCTGCGGAGTGCTTTTTTGTGACGGAGCGTTCTCGGGGCCGTAGCCTTTCGAGGCTCGCCTCTTGCCCCGTGTCCTCTTTCTGAAATGGCTGGATGGCTCCTGCTGGGTCACTCCGCGTGCTCCGGCTTCTTCTGCCGCGCTCTCGGATTCGTAGCTGCTCGCTTCACGCAAGCTTCCCTCCTTCTGCCCCAGTCAGGCGGAAAATCAGACTGTGAAACCCTGAGCTCTTCGCCACCTGCCCGCCTCATCTTTCCACCGCGGGTTTTACTGGTGGGGAGCATCTTGTCCTTCTGTTTGCTTGTTAAACACACGCCACACGTAGGTGCTGTGCAGTGCTTGGCCTCTTTCCGTCCTGAGTCATTTCTGTGCTGCACGTTTCCCGCATGACCTCTTAATCTGCATGGCTGGAAGTACGTACGGTGTTACAAATAAGCATTCTAATTATTACAAGCTTAAACGGGCCAAGGTCTGCAGGAGTAAACCGAGGGCCTCGGAAGTGGCTTTCTGAAATGAAGGTCAGCTGTTGAGCTTCCTCAGATCTTCTCAGAGCCTCGAGGGGCCAAGAAATAAAACTCTGCAGGCTTGAGAAACATGCTGACTTTATATTTATAGTTTTCCCCCTTTTTCTGCCGAGTCCGGTGTATTGATTCGGTCTCTTCCCATCGCGTTCACCGTTCAGCTGAAGCGTTGACCCAAACAAGCGCCGTAGGCTGTAGCCGCGGGCCGTGATGTAGAGGCTGATGGACTCATGACCTCTTGAGGAGATGAGATGGAACATGAGGAAGAAGCTGCCTCTTCGAAACGCTTCCCCAGCACGGTGTTTTTAACAGCGCCGTGGAAGCTAACGTGACGGGCTCGCTAACGTTTCTGGAGGGGTTTGTTTTGCGCAGGTGCTGGAGTGGGCGCAAGAGAAGAGGAAGCTCAGCGTCCTGCACATCCACGGCGTTTACACCAACCCCAGCGGCATAGTGCTCCACCCGGCCGGGTACCAGAACGTGCTGCGCAACACGGAGGTCATGGTGAGGCAGCCCTGCCTTCTCTCCGCGGGGCACACCTTGGGGTCCCGTCCGTCGTCTATATGCATAATCCCACTTCCCATGCGGGCGCCTGGCCGGGCCCGTATGTTAACCGGGCATAGCCTCAGCTGAGTTTAAAGACTGGGCTTCACGCAGGGTGGTGGGAGGGTCCTTAATTTTGTGGAATAGAAGGGGAGGGATGGATTCTCTAGCCCGCTAACCTGCAAAACCACCTCCGCACGTTTGTGTTGAGGATGGCTGCATGATGACACTCCTGAAGAGTCTCCTCAGGGATAAGGCAGATGCTGTCTCTTGTGCCTTGTGAAGATAAGACTTGCCTTGACTAAGAACACCTTTCCCTTTTTTAAAGCGAGAGATTCAGAAGCTGTATGAAAATAAGTCATTCCTGTTCTTGGGCTGTGGTTGGACTGTTGATGACACCACGTTTCAGGCCCTGTTTTTAGAGGCTGTGAAGCACAAGTCAGACCTGGAGCACTTCATGCTCGTGCGGAGGGGAGACGTGGATGAGTTTAAGAAGCTCCGTGAGAACATGCTGGACAAAGGGATTAAAGTGATTTCCTACGGAGATGAATACGCGGACTTGCCCGAGTACTTTGAGAGGCTGACGAGCGAGATCGCCACGCGGGGTCGAACAGGTACAGGGGTTACGGGCTGTGCGGGACGGCTGGCTGCCGTACGTCCACCGTCTCCGCACTTCGTTCGGGCTCTCGTCATACGCAACGCGGTTCTTGACTGTCACCGTGGACTTTGGAGCGTAGGCAGTGTTAGTAGCCCCTCTTCGCCCTGCTGTGTTATTCCTTAAGCTTTTTTTTTTTTTTTTTGGCCCCCAAAAAATTGCCTGCGAGTGCAGCTGAATTTGAGGTTTACTTTTATGAAATCACTGTATGTTCTTACAGTTTGAACAGCTCTGCTGCTTCCCACACATCCAAACGTCATTTTTCATGCGCAGCTGCAGTTGTTTGTTCCCTTCCTAGTGAAAGGAGAGGGCATTTCAGTCTTGCTATTTGGTCTCGCTGACCTTTGTGCTACTTGGACTGAGCTAATGCTTTACTGTGCAAGAGATCTCGCTAACAAATCATAGAATTGGGGAAAAGCAGTGAGTTTGCTCGCCAGAGCGTCGCTGGCACGCGTTCCGAGGGTAAAACCCGGCCAGAAAAGCCCGTCACGCGAGACCGCCGCAGGCGGCGTCCGCTGTCGGCGCCGGGGGGCTCCCCGCC
>NW_008824730.1:6696-6928 GCF_000699105.1 Pygoscelis adeliae | reverse complement strand
TTCCACCCCGGGCCCTCGCTCTCCCCTAGGTGTGCCTAAGGAGGGACAACAGCTGAACGGCTCTGCTGCTGCTGCCCACGCCCAGATAAAAGGTGAGGCTCTCCCGAGCCGAGGGAGGCTTACGTCCTTCCTAGCCCCTTTGCGACTCCCTGGGGGGGCCGGCGGCCTCTCGGGCGGGCTTTGCAGAGCCTTGACTTTCCCCCGCAGGATGCAGCGCTTGCGCGTCAGCCTC
>NW_008824730.1:5911-6601 GCF_000699105.1 Pygoscelis adeliae | reverse complement strand
GGAGCCGGCAGCTCCCAGGGAGGCCTGCCCGGTTTAAGGCCAGTCTAGGGGAGGAGCGAAGCCCGCTGCTGTCGAGCTGCGTCCCACACGCGCCGAGCCGAGCCGGCACGCTTCGGGCACGAAACAGAAGCGGACGGACGCCTGGTTTAACGTAGCAATTGTCTTTCTACGGAGGTTGCGCGCGCCTGGGGAGCGTGGTCTCCCCGAGGGAGCTGCAGCCTCCTCTAATTTCATACTTAGCGCTTTTGTATTCCGCACTTTCCATTAAAAAAATGAAACTCGAGCGGGTTTTTTTTGTTTTTTTACTTGAAGCTCTAGTTTTGTAGTCCTGTCTTATACTGCACCAGCATTTTGTATGTTGAAGCTTGTATTAAAGGCCTGTTCACTTAACTTTTGGCTGGTGCGTGATTCACACGCCCTTTCAAACGCCTCACGCAGGCGGGAGTCTGCCTGCCCCCGAGGGGGAAATACGTCCTGCCTCGCAGCAAGTTAGTTATACACGGAGAACAAATTATGAAGTTTATTTTATATAAATTATGTCTCTTAGCAGACAGCATTCGATTTATTGCACTACAGCACATCTGCGATACAGAGCTACAAGACATCGTAAGAGAGTTTTGTATTATTCAGTGTAGCACTTCAGACCCGGGATCAAGAGGCACTCGAAGGGGGGGGGGGGGGGAAGGGGGG
>NW_008824730.1:3257-3841 GCF_000699105.1 Pygoscelis adeliae | reverse complement strand
CTTCCCGACACCGTTGACGCCACAGAAAGTGACCACGTAGGGTCGGCGATGGCGCTGGGCGTCCATGACATCGCGGAGGACGTCCACGCGGCGCTGGGGCTGCAGGATCTGCACGAGAGCCTCCTGCAGGGCCTGCTTCACCGTCGAGGTCACCGCTGGGAAGGAGGAGACGGAAGGAGAACCTGTCGCGCCTGGGGAACGCTCCTGAGCCCCAAACCACAAGCGGGAGGCCACACGGCCACTTACTGGTGAACGTTCCCATCACCTTCCCTTCCAGCTTCTTGGCCACCGATTCACAGAGCTGCACCGCGATCTCAGCTGCCACGTTTTTTGCTTCGGGGAAAGAGACGGGGAGAGGGGAGTTAGCGCTGCCGGGGTGGCTACACACATCAGCGTCAAGGGAAGGAGGGAGTCGGTGTGCAGGGTCCCCATCAGACTAGACCGCTGCCCCCGTTTTGGACTAGACCGCTGCCCCCGTTTTGATGCGCCGTCGAGGGCTCCCCAGAGACGAGGCAGGAACCCACCACGGCTCCCGTGGGCGAGGACGTCCCAAACCGTGGGGGCTACCCCACAGCGGGGCCCCC